>NC_090732.1:167937643-167960143 GCF_036898095.1 Palaemon carinicauda | reverse complement strand
TTTTTTTTTGTTTGATTGTGAACCACATTTCACAAAACCTTCTGAGCTAATTTCAGCTGAACTTGTTGAACATATGGGTTATGACCCAAGGACAAATTCATGATTTTGAAAAAAATACATCGAAGTACAAGTACGCAGTTGAGAGCAAAATAAGACTGGTTGGCGGGGCGAAACCATACTCTCTACCGAGTGTCCCTCTAGTCCTTTTATGTATTACTGTCATTCAACGTTCAAGCTTATATTCTTTATATAGCACTGCTGAATGCCATTGCACCGCCATTAATCGAATCAGTTAATAATTTATTTGTTAGATGACTTTGGAGGGATACCGCCAAAGGATTAAGCTATCAACCATTTCTCTTATTGTCTTGTTAAGAACTGGTAGTTTGACAACACCCTGGGATAATTCCTTTAAAGAGAAAGGTTTATAGGAAAAAAATAGCACTATAGGAAGAAAATAGCACGATATATGTATATATATATATATATATATATATATATATAATGACGATATTACATTTCTATGATATATGAAATCTGGTTTTTAAATCTTCTCCGAAGATAACCGTAGGATTTTTCTCCAAAATTCAAGCTTTACTTCATCTTTTTAAAATTACGCGGGTCGATAGGTTTAATAGTATACAAAGGGTCATCAGTAGTTTTCTAGAAAATAAGGGTTAAAATTATCATTTGAATTTGATCATTTGGTAATGATTTATAAATCTGTATGATTCAGCAGTGGATTCGGTTCTTGTAGAAATTTTGAATCCTGTTCAGCAATGTATTGTAGATAGAGGCAACAGCAACATTTTTCTATTCACTGAAAGTATGTAGTAAAAGAAAATTTCTTTGTAATGCTCTCTCTCTCTCTCTCTCTCTCTCTCTCTCTCTCTCTCTCTCTTTTATGCGTGTTTTTGTGTTTGTATGTGAACACACGCAATGAGAGATTTCGAGTAGATTGTAACAAAATAATATAATTTCATATTAACTCATACTGAATGTGCAAGCTCAAGAAACGTTAATATAGTAAATCATACCTATGTTATGTGCAAGCTCAAGAAACGTTAATATAGCAAATCATACCTATGTTATATTCAACCAAAAAAAAAAAAAAAAAAAAAAAAAAAAACAGGGCTACAGCTTATGCCAAAATTATGGACAACAAAAGAACATTGAACATTGATAAAATGTCTCTAATTACTGTTACTAAAACTTAGAGAAATTGTCGATTCCTCGTCATTGCAATGGTGTACTCTGAGCAAAAATTAAACACTAAGCACTTCTGAATTCAGAGTTTGCATTCTACATCTGGAGAATGGTGGGCTTGCATTTTCCAGCGGTGGAAGACAGGAGCCTGCATTCTGTATCTTGGGGAAGTTATAGTCTGAATTATGCATCTGTTGATGACTTGAGCCTGGCGTCTGCATCTGAGTAAAATTGTTGTTTACATCTTGCCTCTTGAAACGGTTAGGGTCTCCATTATGCATTTTGGAAGGATTTATGTCTACATTCTACATTTTTATTTATATGGGCCTTTCCTTCTGTACCAGGGAATTGGTTGAGGTTTGCATTCTGAATCTTGGTTAGCTTAAAATTCTAGCATCTCGGGATGGATAGGTACTGCTTTCTGTACTTAGGGTTGGATGAGGTCTGCATAATGCTTTTGGGAAAGTGTAGGACTTATTCTTCATATAAAAGAGACTGGGGTCTGCAGTTTCCATATAGGAAAGGTTAGGGTCTTCATATTATATCTGTCCGTGAAATGCTGGTGTAGGCATTTTGCATGCTGAGAAAGGTTATATTTTGAATTATTTTTATTGAGATGGATGGAAACTGCATTCACTGTTTCTGGTGAAGGTTAGGGTCTGAATTTTGCTTCTGTGAAACGTTGGGTACTTAATTCTATACCCTGGGAAAGTTAGGATTTGCATTTTATATGTAAAATTTGGTTCTTGTTCCTCCGTTATTATGCTATGTCGGAAATCTACAATCGATCTCAAAATGTAAATCGGTCAAGTAGCTTTTTAACAACTACGGTCATCAGAGACAAAAGTAAATAGTACCAATAATCCAAGGGGTGCATGAAATTATGTATGTATCCACTTATCTAAAGCACTACAGCTTATCTTGTTACTTTAGTTTATCGGAACTTTTTCCCCGAAAGGATTTTAAATTTTCCCCAGAAATTTAAGGGTGAATTCCCTGTGCCTCATAAAACCATTTTCTGTCGTTTGAATCAGCGATAAGGGAACACAAGGCACTTTGAAAGGTCACGTTTAGGTGTGGCTGAAGTGTGCGTTTCTGAACTCAGTATTACCTAACGGAAAACTGTCTTGACTTTTTGATAATTTGTATGAAATGAAGGATTAAAACTTTTTTTTTTTTTATATTACTGGAATGAATTGCACATAATATTGAGTAGAACCGTAAAGAAGTAAACTGAAGGAGAAATACGAAATTTATATAAAAAAAATCCTTAAGAATTATGAAAGTTTTTAGTCTTTTCATCGAACTGAACACAACAGTGAAATAAGAATCGAACATCGAGATGCTGTCTAAACTGTTCACGATTTAATCTTTGTACTGGAAAGTATTAACGTCCAGTCAATGTTGCTGTTTTTGTTTTCACGGAAATCCCGACGTTCATTCGTGACGAATAGGCTCTCTTGTGTCGAAAGCAGAATGGAAAGGAAAAAAATTAAAACCGTTGTCCAATGTTGTAAGAATTAGGGATTGAATACACTGCTGTGTTGAAAGATGGAAATCTCTTGTGGGTGATCTTTTGATGATAACGATAAGGAAAATAATAACTGAGCGAATCATCTGTGAAAAATGTTTTGTCGAATATATCTACTACATGAACAATGTTGATTTTGTGAAGAATCTTTTTTTGCTTGTCAAATATGTTTAACTAGTGTACACAACCCGCCAAACCGACGGCTATATATTTAGATAGATATGCACAGATACGCACACGTAACTCCCTCTCACTAAGGCATGATTACACTTCTCTTCATGGTTGTGGTGGCCGAAGTGGTAACGTCCCTGACTGGTGAACGCCAGACTGGGATCACGTCTCGCGCAAACTCGTTAGTTTCTTTGGTCGCTGCAACCTCACCATCCTTGTTAGCTAAGGAGATAGGGGGGGGGGGGATTTGGGGGAGCCTACAAGTCTATCTGATGAGTCATCAGCAGCTATTGCTTGGCCCTCCTTGGTCCTAGGTTGTGTGGAAAAGGGGCTTAGGCGCTGATCATATGTAATATAGTCGGTTTCTAGGGCATTGTCCTGTTTGATATTGCAATGTCACTATCCCTTGCTCCTGCCAGTCATGAGGGGTTTATAAACCTTTAAACTCGAGTGAAGGTGAGAGGAGTTTTACGGGGAAAGAGGTAGCCTATGCTAGAGTAATCCCTGAAGGATTAAGATATTATTATTATTATTATTATTATTATTATTATTGTTGTTGTTGTTGTTATCATTATTATTATTATTATTATTATTATTATTATTATTATTATTATTATTATTAAGTTCACACCTCATATTTTTCAATTCAATATTAAAAAAAACCTTGAACCCCAACAAGCTAAGTCAACTTTCCGTAAAGTAAAGGAAAACGACAAGAAACACACGATTCTTGTTATTGCCAATGAACTCATTCTTCCCAGAACACAAATGAAGCACTATCAGGTTTGGAGAATTAATTGCTTCGATCAACACAGCGGACAAAAAAATCACCAATATTTCCGCAGCGGGAAATTCATTTCGTTGTCACGGGGATGATGAAAATGGGTGTTTTCAGTCCGGCAGCGAACGAGGATCAGAAAAGTTGGTTTATTTTTCGAATTCTTATCTGCTAACAAATTTAGTGAGGACATTCCAGCTTTGTCATCTCGTAATAAGCAAAGATTTCTTTAATTGGATGGAATTTCACCAGTCTATGACAAAGCCTTCATGGTATATATATATATATATATATATGTATGTGTATATAAGTGTGTGTGTGTGATATATGTATGTATCTGTGTGTATATATATATATGTATATACATATATATATATATATGCGTGTATATATATATTATATATATATATATATATATAGAGAGAGAGAGAGAGAGAGAGAGAGAGAGAGAGAGAGTTATTCCCATATTTAACAATAAATTCTAATATCTAATCCAACTACAACTTAACTTTAAACTAAAAGGTAATTATTAATCATGCACATGCACATTTCTGTTTTGGATGAAACTTTAGGCTTTTTTAAGTACGAATGTTACATTGGAAGTCCTACTGTTCCTCCTTAATGATATTACCAAAGTCTCTCTCTCTCTCTCTCTCTCTCTCTCTCTCTCTCTGTCTTACTCTAAACTTGTCTTAATTTCTGATCTTAGGAAGTCTGAGATGAGTTTCCTGTTCAGCCATCATTGCCTTAACTTGCGTCATCTTCGCTAATGGCATTGTCTATCTTTTTCCCCTTAACCCCCAACGTTCGCGTGGTTTACGAGTCGCCCACTTTCAGTTCTCCTAATTCCTTTTCTTGCTATATATATATATATATATATATATGTATATATATATATATATATATATATACATACATATGGATAAATATCAACACAACATCGTGTTCAAATAGAAAAATAAATTTCTACCTCATACTTGGGATCGAACGCTAGCCCCTTCTAATGAAAGGCCAGGTCGAAACCAACCATGCCACGAGAGCCCATAAAAGGAAATCTGAACCTGACACTAATCTAGCTGTCCGAGGATTTACCTGATGAGACATCAGTCTCTTTACCAGCGAGTTTTACCAGATTTCCCCGGGCCACCACGTGACACAATTGGTAGTAATTCATTCAAATTACCCCTAATGAGTCAATATGGATAAATATCAACACAACATCGTGTTCAAATAGAAAAATAAATTTCTACCTCATACTTGGGATCGAACGCTAGCCCCTTCTAATGAAAGGCCAGGTCGAAACCAACCATGCCACGAGAGCCCATAAAAGGAAATCTGAACCTGACACTAATCTAGCTGTCCGAGGATTTACCTGATGAGACATCAGTCTCTTTACCAGCGAGTTTTACCAGATTTCCCCGGGCCACCACGTGACACAATTGGTAGTAATTCATTCAAATTACCCCTAATGAGTCAATATGGATAAATATCAACACAACATCGTGTTCAAATAGAAAAATAAATTTCTACCTCATACTTGGGATCGAACGCTAGCCCCTTCTAATGAAAGGCCAGGTCGAAACCAACCATGCCACGAGAGCCCATAAAAGGAAATCTGAACCTGACACTAATCTAGCTGTCCGAGGATTTACCTGATGAGACATCAGTCTCTTTACCAGCGAGTTTTACCAGATTTCCCCGGGCCACCACGTGACACAATTGGTAGTAATTCATTCAAATTACCCCTAATGAGTCAATATGGATAAATATCAACACAACATCGTGTTCAAATAGAAAAATAAATTTCTACCTCATACTTGGGATCGAACGCTAGCCCCTTCTAATGAAAGGCCAGGTCGAAACCAACCATGCCACGAGAGCCCATAAAAGGAAATCTGAACCTGACACTAATCTAGCTGTCCGAGGATTTACCTGATGAGACATCAGTCTCTTTACCAGCGAGTTTTACCAGATTTCCCCGGGCCACCACGTGACACAATTGGTAGTAATTCATTCAAATTACCCCTAATGAGTCAATATGGATAAATATCAACACAACATCGTGTTCAAATAGAAAAATAAATTTCTACCTCATACTTGGGATCGAACGCTAGCCCCTTCTAATGAAAGGCCAGGTCGAAACCAACCATGCCACGAGAGCCCATAAAAGGAAATCTGAACCTGACACTAATCTAGCTGTCCGAGGATTTACCTGATGAGACATCAGTCTCTTTACCAGCGAGTTTTACCAGATTTCCCCGGGCCACCACGTGACACAATTGGTAGTAATTCATTCAAATTACCCCTAATGAGTCAATATGGATAAATATCAACACAACATCGTATGAGGTAGAAATTTATTTTTCTATTTGAACACGATGTTGTGTTGATATTTATCCATATTGACTCATTAGGGGTAATTTGAATGAATTACTACCAATTGTGTCACGTGGTGGCCCGGGGAAATCTGGTAAAACTCGCTGGTAAAGAGACTGATGTCTCATCAGGTAAATCCTCGGACAGCTAGATTAGTGTCAGGTTCAGATTTCCTTTTATGGGCTCTCGTGGCATGGTTGGTTTCGACCTGGCCTTTCATTAGAAGGGGCTAGCGTTCGATCCCAAGTATGAGGTAGAAATACATACATATATACACAGACACACACGACGACAACAACAGGAAATATATCGGGACAAAAGCCTGATATGTCCTGTGTCATGCCTGGGGTTAGGTCATTTTCACCCCCTCGCTGGCCATTGTGAATTTGTGATGGTGGAAGACTTTGGTCCGAAGCTCACAACAAATCAACCTAGCATGAGTGGGCTTGTATAGTACAGTTTTGTTGTTCATGACGATACACAAAACATTTTACTACCTTAAGCTATCCCTCTTCAGAAAGGGATATATATATATATATATATATATATATACATACATTATATATATGCATATACATATATATATATACATTATATATATACATATACATATATATATACATTATATATATATATATATATATATATACATACAGAGAGAGAGAGAGAGAGAGAGAGAGAGAGAGAGAGAATATATATATATATACATACAGAGAGAGAGAGAGAGAGAGAGAGAGAGAGAGAGAGAGTCTTCGTGTAACAAACACCCGCAAAAAAAAATAGTATTGACATAAGCGTAATTCTTAACGAATTCATCCTTCTTTGGCCTTCCATGCTCGAATATGTAAATTGAAGAGAAAGTCGTGATCACTGTCTGCCATCAAATTCCTTTTACGTAATGTTGCCTTTGTTTGTTTGTTTTGACGGAATCTGCATCATTGCTCTTAGATCATCACTCTGCATCTTCCGAGAATGATAAGTCGTAGAATCTCGCTTATCTATTTTTCTGGTCCATTAACTCCTGATTCCAAGCTGTGCTCTTTTATCATGTTTCGTCGGGTGCGTGGAATTTATGATATATTGCTTCATTCATTCGATCTCAAGGGATGTATATTTCGGTTACTGTTATTATTATTATTATTATTATTATTATTATTATTATTATTATTATTATTATTATTAGACGTAGTAGTAACAGGATCTATAGTATTTGCAGTAGTGTTAACAATATCAACAGAGGAATTAGTAGTAATAATAGTAAGAGTAGTAGTGTTCAAAATGTGCAAATATTAATTTCTTAAATGTCACTGACCTTAGCTCACCCTTTCTTTCTTGTCATCATCATCATCATCATCATCATATAATGATAATAATATACACTACTCTAAAGGACAGTTTTGTAAAAAAAAAAAAAAAAAAAAAAAAAAAAGCAAAAGATTAAACCCAAATAAAGAAGGAAGTGGATATAGTAATTAAATCTTTAATCATTTCAAGAATGACCTGTGAACGGTCGTTAAGAAGATTCAATACATTCAACTAACGGAAAATTAAAAGAAATATCAGAAGAAAAAACAAAATACCACTCACGATTATTCGCATTTTCCTCTTTCGGCTCATCATTTCCTTGTGGGTGTTATCGTGACGTCAAGAGAACACCTCACCAAAATAGAAGAGTAACCTTGGTGACCAGGACAGAATCATTCGTTTAAAAAGATAAAATGTTCTGTTGTTACGTAAGAGGCAGAAGTGACCTTAACCCTCATTATGTGAGGGCAGAGTTCACACACAATGCAGCAGCGTCTTCAAGCAGCCAGCCAGCCAGCAGCTTCCGGGTTCTTCAATGGCCATCGGTAAGTTGTAGCCAGTTGTAAAATGAAACATATGAGGCGCTCGTAATTTGCCTTTATGGCACACTTAAACAGTCGGGTATAATTGGGTTAGTTGAAAACAGATCAATTTAGTTCAAATGCTTAAGATGATGGCCTTGGGAAATCTGTGAAGGGTCCATTTGACCTTTTTTGGGGTTGTGGGTCATGTACTTAATGGTTCAATAAATGCTTAATGGGATAGTGATTCCATGAAATATCTCTTTATGGCATTGAAGACAGTATGCAGAGAGGCTCTAGAATGGAAATTATTCGACTATTAAACAGGCAAGGATGCTTGATTCCCTGGCTCTATGTTACTCATTATTATAAATCCTAAAAAGAGAAAATTATTTCTCTTATTATAACCACCCGTGATAAATGAAATGCAACGATAACGGAAGTAGTAATTGCTAATTTTTAGATAAATTCATAAACGTTTATATATTAACCTTAGCTTTTTATCGTCTTCTAAGTGGCTTGTGTTTTTGTGGAAAATATCTTCAGTTGGAAACGTTATTGTCACAGAAAAGTTCACCAAGTCTATGTACTCTCATTTAGGCTCCCACAGAGAGAGAGAGAGAGAGAGAGAGAGAGAGAGAGAGAGAGAGAGAGAGAGAGAGAGAGAGAGAGAGAGATTCGACAAGAATTCCAATTACCTAAATCGACTGCCTTAAAAGTATAATTCTCTCTCTCTCTCTCTCTCTCTCTCTCTCTCTCTCTCTCTCTCTCTCTCTCTCTCTCTCTCTCTCTTTATGAATATTGGCCAGAGGTGCTACAAGTAGATAATTGCAAGTCTGAAAGATATTAAGCGATAATTAACTATTTATCATTAAACATTTCCAATGGTTATTTGTTTTATAAGGATTCTGAAACATGATTACATTTTCATGTTTATTCATTTATTAATTTACTCATTAATATTAATTTGAAATTAGTTGCGATTAATTTAACATATATTTCCATTTATTCAGTTTAAATGTTTACTCAAATATGTGAAAATACAGAAAAATGCTGGACACTCTTCTTGTAACTGTTACTTTAATGTTTTATTCCCATGTCTAGAAGCATTTGCATTTACAATATTTAATATATATATATATATATATATATATATATATATATATATATATATTATATATATATATATATATATTCATATATATATATTTGCATTTACGATATTTAATATATATATATATATATATATATATAATATATAGTATATATATATGTGTGTGTGTGTGTGTGTGTGTGCGCGCGCGTGTGTGTGTGTGTATGTACACATAACCTACTATTTGTGTGTATATTTATCTATCATAATTTTTTGCATTTATATATATATATATATATATATATATATATATATTATATATATATATATAACCTACTATTTGTGGGTATATTTATAATATTTATATGTATATCATAATTGTTTGCATAAATGCGTGCGTATATATAGTTCATATACAGTAAATAAATAAATGTATATATGCATATATATATATATATATATATATATATATATATATATATATATATATATATATATATATATATATATATATATATAAATTATACATAAATATATATATATATATATATATATATATATATATATATATATATATACACAGTATATATACAAATAAATCTAATATAATGACAGTGATAGTTTTAATGTATTAATATAAGTAGTAATATATTTGACTGCTAAAAACATACGATCCGAAACATCTACTCAGTAAGAACAGTTTTTGAATTCATAAAATTTAAACGGGTAGAACACGTGAAAGGTAGTCAAAGGGCATCAAAATCCATCATGGCTTCGCTTTGAAGCAAGACTTTTAACGAGGCATGAAAGGATTCCCGAAAATATCGAGCTGTTTGCAATGCATATCAGATTTCGGTGTAGATCACTGCACTGCAAAAAATGGTGCAAAGCATTCTACCTATTGACAGTTAACGCGTACTCTCTCTCTCTCTCTCTCTCTCTCTCTCTCTCTCTCTCCCTAAGAGCAAGTGGAGTCTCCATGGATGGACTATAAAGTCTTCGCAACTCTCTACGATTGCGTCATCTGAAAACATAAACCTTACTTGGGATTGTAGATTGTAACAAGGAAAATTGTGGTAGGACTACATCTCTACCCATAGATTATTACTAATTACTGAAATAATTAGTGTACGCGACACGTCAAAAAAGACGTGCACATGCACACACACAGATCCAACGTTTCCCACCCTCCCCCTTTCCTGACTACAACACGGCAGTTTGGGAGAGTTTGGTCTCCGAGTGTACCTTACGGTGTACCCCCTATGTACCCCCTATCTAAGGGAGACTATCTGGTGTAGTTATTAGTTGTATTCAGCTCATTATATATATTTATTGTTGGTATTTACAGGATATCGATTCCATCCACTAGACATTATGCAAAAGGTATTAAGATAGTAAAAAATAGTATCTGAAGATTTGTATAAATAGAATGTGTTGTAGTAGGTACTAGCTCTACTATGTGTATCTTTGTAATGCTCGTTGTTGAATGCATAATATGACACCTTACATTATGCTCCTGAATTGAATTCTTTGATATTTGTTAAAATGGCTGATAGTAATAGCATTAGCATCAATAGCAGTATTATTATTATTATTATTATTATCTAGCCAAGCTACAAACCTAGTTGGAAAAAAAGGATGCTATAAACCCAAGGGCTCCAACAAGAAAAATAGCCCTGTGAGAAAAGTTAATTAAGGAAACAAATAGAATAGAGATATTGATAATACTACTGTATTTAGATTTCACAAACCAAACTTTACATCTTTTCCAATAAATTCCGTTGCAGTAAACCGATGAATTTTTTTACTCCTAAGAAATAGTGTATCTCTGCCCACGGAAATTCTAATAATCATTCACCCCTCGACGAAGTTCACCCCGAGCCCTTGATTACTGTAATGTAAGATCGTCAGACAAGTAATTATCCTAATTGGTTTTTGGTATTCTGGTAGATTTCAAGCAATTTTCATCTATCTATTTTTGGTAATTTTCTCCAAGGTTCTTTTTGAATAGAAAAAGCTTTTATATCTGTGTTATAGTAAGTGATTTACATTCTTCTTTCATAGTTTTTGTTTTTCATATTTTTATCTACTTTAGACCTAAGTTACTCTTTGAGTCTTTCCAATCCTTATTTCATCATCCAGAGATTTATTTCGTTTATTTTGTAGCTGCTAATCTCTTTTGTATTTATTCCATTAGCTATCTTTATTTTCTTGTTATACTTTCAGCTGTATCTTTCTATCTGAATTAAAGCTTATTATTAACGTATGCTTATGTATAAACACACTTAGATTACCGTGTCACAGAAAAAAAAAGGAGGTGATGTAAGCGGTAATTTACAATTGAATGAGAAGATAAAGAGGTGCTTAATGAGAGAAGAAAAAGTAACTTCAATTGCCATACAGAAATAAGCATTTTGCAAATAAACTTTTCAGCAAGAATTAAGGACAGTTCGATGCAATGGAAAACTTAATTCAACCGGAGCCATATTAATTAAATGTTTCGGGAGTCATGTATCTTAATCGAAGAAATATAAGCGGAATTAATTGTATCTGCCCCACTACTCGTGATATTCCTTCCTTTAATAGTCAGGTTTTAATTGGAAAGCTGAGGTAGGGCTCTGTAAATGGATAGAATACGTATCCTTGATCTCCCTCAAACGAACACATTTTTCTTTCATCTTTTCGTTGTCTATTTGGCCCTTAGCTGGATTAAGTTTTTTTTTTTTTTTTTTTTTTTTTTACTCGCGGAGGCTTGTGACCATTTATATTGGAGTGTTACTTTCTTGGGTACAACTACAAATCTAAGTCAGTATCAAATCTAGAATATCCTACATGACTATACACGAATGGCACTAATCAAGAGTCAATACCGTGATTAAATCATTTAATTTCATAGCTCCAGAACACAATTTTGAATATTTATTTATCAATTTGATAAGAACTTTGATGTTGAACTGCAAATGCGGTAACGGCCCTGACTGGTGAAAGCCAGACTGGGGTTCCAGTCCCGCTCAAACTCGTTAGTTTCTTTGATCGCTGTAACCTCACCATCCTTGTGAGCTAATGTTGGGGAGTTTGATGGAGCCTATAGGTCTATCTGCTGAGTCATCAGCAGCCATTGCCTGGCCCTCCGTGGTCCTAGCTTGGGTGGAGAGGGTCTTGGGCGCTGATCATATGTAATATGGTTAGTCTCTAGGGCTTTGTCCTACTTGATAGGGCAGTGTCACTGTCCCTTGCCTCTGCCATTCATGAGCGGCTTTTAAACCTTTAAATCTCTTGAAACTTCGCTCAAGTATCCACCTCTTACCCTCATTCAACATCTATTCCCCCAAAAAATCCACCAAACAGTTTGTGCGGCAGAATTGAAGTTGGTCGTTGACGTGTTCTTATGGTATTTCATTCAAGATTGGTTCCATTCTGCCTCAGTATGTAAAGAATGACAAGAATGTTTGGCCATATGTCAGGAGACTCCAAAATGGCCTTTATGGTCTTTGGAATTTATAATTGCATAAAAAATGCCGAAGCTAAAACTGTGTAAACGGGTTTATTTTTTGATACACGTGTTATGACATATCCGATAGATTCTTTATTAAATCCATTGCATTGCAAATACTCTTTATTCTCCAGTGCTTTTAGATTCACTGGTGTAGTGTTAATATGCAGTCGTTAATTGTCACTAAGACAAATATATGCTGTTCGCTTCTCATGATTGATGATATACTGTGTATATATATATATATATATATATATATATATATATATATATACATACACATATATATATACACACACACAAACAAAGGAGCAAGGAAGGGAGTTGGTTTCTATAAAAGGTAGAAAGAAATTTAATTTTCCGTGAATGAGAATATATATGATTTATCGTATATATCCGAAAAATGTGTATTTTGTATTGTGTTTATATATATATATATATATATATATATATATATATATATATATATATATATATATATATATATATATTATATATATATTATATATATATATATATATATATATATATATATATATATATATATATATATATATATATATATTTTGTGTGTGTGTGTTCGCGCGTGTGATTTTGAATGTATTTTACAATTGAATAATTACGCAAGTATGAGTTTCTATTAAAATATACGAAAAAAAATTGGTAAATGCACAAATATGCGAATGCGTTCTCCATATCCAATTAATCAAGATCTTCAAATCATGAATATGCAAATTGTTATATATATATTTCACCCCATGATTTTTTTGGGAGATTACAAACTTTTTCCATGAAATACAAAAGCCAATTAAGCGAGAAATTTTGAGCTTATTTGACAATTTGAATATTTGTTTCAAAATGTCATTTTTGTTCTTGATGGAAGTTGTATTATTTTCCAAGATGGGTTTTTCGGATTTTGGAATGAATTTTAGTGACGATTATTTTCTTTCTTGATTTGATTTTATTTACTTTTTTTATTCTGTTAGAAAATCACTACATAAATTTGTTCATAAACAAAATACTTAACACTTAGTCAAGCGTATCACTGTAAATATTATTCAAGCCTGATTATTAATTCATTCATTTTGTAAATTACTCGTTTATGTTTTAAATTGTGGCAATGTTATGGTTTGATGTTTAAAAGAACAATAATAATGATATGGAGATGAATAATCCATAGAATTAATATCTTTATTAATCATAATAAAAACAATAATTTTTTTTATTCAAATATTATTGTTTTCATTTTACGTACTGGTCACTGTAAATTCATTTAAGCCTGATTTTTAATTCATTCATATAGCAAATTATAAATGTGTCTTAAATTATGGCAATGTTGGGATTTGATAATGATAAGAACAATAATAATGATAAGGAGAGGAATAATTCATAGAATTAATATTTTCATGACAATGAAAATGATAATTTCTTAATTTAATTATTTTTTAAACCTTTTTTTCATGTACTGGTTCCCAGGAAAATGAGCTCCACATTTGATTACTATTTTTGTATAATCGATTTAAGTAGACGCTACTTGACAATATCCTAATTTTCTTTGCCCTTGTGGCCCAACCCATAAATCATGCAATTGCTTTGTTACGATTCATAATTGTAAGAATTCTCTGTTTTCTTTTGCGCAGTCTGACATGAGTCTTGTTTTACAGATTATCCTTCATATGTCTTATTCGTTCTCCATTTATATTTCGCTAATTTAGTTTTTGTTTTTATATATCTTTTGGAGATTATTCCTTATTTACTTTTTTCCGGAAGGCATGTATCATTCTATTCTCCAGTTAAGGTTTAATAATAATAATAATAGTAATAATAATGATAATAATAATAATAATAATAATAATAATAATAATAATAATAATAATAATAGTAATAATAATAATAATAATAATAATAATAATAATAATAATAATAATAATAATTATTATTATTATTATTATTATTATTATTATTATTATTATTATCTTGGTAACCATTGCTGTTAAAGAAATCCTTTAAGAATGTTATTTCTTTATGAAAGTTCAAATAATTTGATGAAAGCTTATATGCTCTATTAATGAGAGTATTAATGCTGAACAGCATTAATACTCTTATTAATATATAAGCTTTCATCAAATTATTTGAATTTTCATAAAGAAATAACATTCTTAAAGGAATTCTTTAACAGCAATGGTTACCAAGATAATTTATTTTACAAAAAAGTGCAAAATTTATTATTATTATTATTATTATTATTATTATTATTATTATTATTATTATTATTATTATTATTATTATTATTATTATTATTATAATACCAACAGTGTTAGTCGTTGTCTTTTCCAAATTCTTTACTGGTATATATTTAAAGACAATCTTTATCATAAGTAACGGGAATGAAAACTACAGTACCAGGATCTTGGCTGATGAAGGTCTTTGAGTTAATTTATTATTCTGAACATGTTTAATGAATTGGTGCTAAGTATTATTTCATGCCTATTGTGTGTGGTATTTATAAGAACATTTTTGATGATTACTGATGTAATTGAATTAATGATTCATGATGTAATTGAATTAATGATTACTGATGTAATTGAATTAATGATTACTAATGTAATTGAATTAATGATTACTGGATAAATTAAATTAATGATTACGGATGTAATTGAATTAATTATTACTGAAGTAATTGAATTGATTATTACTAATGTAATTAATTTGATGATTACTAATGTAATTAAATTAATGATTACTGATGTAATGGAATTAATGATTACTGAATAGATTAAATTAATGATTACTGGATGAATTAAATTAATGATTACGGATGTAATTGAATTAATTATGACTGAAGTAATTGAGTTGATGATTACCAATGTAATTAATTTGATGATTAATTACTAATGTAATTAGATTAATGATTACTGATGTAATTGAATTAATGATTACTTATGTAATTGAATTAATGATTACTGGATGAATTAAATTAATGATTACTGATGTAATTGAATTAATTATTACTGAAGTAATTAAATTGATTATCACTAATGTAATTAATTTGACGATTACGAATGTAATTAAATTAATGATTACTGATGCAATTAAATTAAGGATTATTGATATAATTAAATTGATTATATTACTAACAAACTTGCAGGAGATGTATTGTAGGAAACTTGAATATTTATTATAAGAATATAACAAAAGAGCCAATTCATGAATGAGTTAAAACACTTATATGGCATCTTATGCACAAAACCGAATAGGTCATATTTCCTTATCCTCTAAATGTCTGATTTTTAGTCCATTCCCTTCAACAGCTTTACTCCGTGTTTCGATTAAAAGGTTTGTATAAAATTATGAAAAATTTAATACAATGATTTGAAAGGAAGAAAGAACACTATTTGTGATGAAAATTTCTACACATTCGGAATACGATATCATAAAAAAACGATAAAAAGAGGAAGGACGAAAAGATGTTACTAGGTATTTTGAAAAGAGGATATTATCAAAGAACGCCAAGAACCAGAAATCTTTATGAAAAGTTATCTTGAAACAGAAATAAATACAAACTAGTATTTCAAGGATAATATATAAACAAAACAAGATAAACAGAATAGAGCTAAAACCCCTTTCTTCACAAAATTATCATGAAACAGAAATCAATATGAACTTGGGTTTTTAAAGGATATTATATATATAAAAAAAGGAGAGCAAAACTTTTTTTTTTTTCACAAAATTATCATGGAACAAAAATCAATATGAACTTCAGTATTCAAAGGATTAAATAAAAAAAAATGGACAGAGGAGAGCAAAACCCTTTTCTTCACAAAATTATCATGAAATAAAAAATCAATATGAACTTTAGTATTGAAAGGATTTAATAAAAAAATATAATAAACTGAAGAGAGCAAAAAATTTACTTCACGCTGACAAGTCCCATATGTAACCTAAATTTGCGAAGTCCTGTATGCCGTAAATGATCTGTTTACCGAATATGTCAGAAGGAGCCGACAGTCCTCTTAAGAGATGGAATAAATGTTTCTGCTACGAAAGAAGAAGAAATTGAAGGCGCTGGCATATTTCGGGGGCTGAAGACAGCCTGTTTATCTGCTTGGAAACTGTTTATGGCTAATGGAATGTTTGCTTATGGTCGCCGTGCCATTAAGGTTCTGTTTTATTTTGTAACGATATTATCCAGATTTATAGGGGAAAATATATTTACAAGAAAAATAACAACTTTTAATATGTTTTATATTTATCTACTTTAACTGCTCTATATTATTAAATATTCAACAAAGTATTTTCAAAACTACCCTTCTTATATAAAACGCGTCAATGTACCAGAGAATTAACAGCCTCTTGTTACATTTCTTACACTGCATTTTAATCATTGTTTTCCAACGTATCTGTGGAATGCCTTTTCATCAATTTATCTCCTCTATATAATGAAGATGAAGTGTCAGGCTATATATATATATATATATATATATATATATATATATATATATATATATATATATATATATATATATATATATATATATATATATATATATATATATATGTTTCCGGTCACGCTCAACTTTCCCCGTCCCTCGAGAGAGGGGAGAGAAAGTAGTCATACCCAAGCGAGAGGGTGTGCGCGTCTGCGCATATCTATCTAAATATTTGTCACTTTTGACGGGTTGCGCACACTAATATTTAATGATCAATTTAAATGAACTATTTCAAGCATATACTGTATGTATTTCAATATACAAATACTCACCTGAAGTGGTTTGAGGCATTCCTCTTTATATCTCAGAGCCTTATAGTCCCCCTCCTAAGGCCCACAAAATTCCACACCATATTGGTTAGTTATCGAAGCAACCGATAGATGGCG
This sequence comes from Palaemon carinicauda, assembly GCF_036898095.1. Classification (NCBI taxonomy): domain Eukaryota; kingdom Metazoa; phylum Arthropoda; class Malacostraca; order Decapoda; family Palaemonidae; genus Palaemon; species Palaemon carinicauda. Next base: position 167,942,793 of record NC_090732.1, on the reverse strand, counting down.
ATCAAAGGCGGTTTTGTTGAAAGCATTCCCTCTTAAATGCACCGTAAAAAAGGGGGTTTAATCAACATCAACTCTGGGACCCTTCACCGTTCACCAGCAAGGAAGAGAAACTTGAAGGGAAACTTTCGCCAAGTTGTAAATAAACTCGAGATAAGATTCTGAAGATATTTGCCAAAAAACTTTGTTTCTTTCTTGTTAGCGGAAACTGTAAGAAGACAAACGTGACAAATACAGTATCATGAACCGTGTTAACTTATGTATTCATAGTGCGTAAAATTAGGTTATGAAAGGGCTTTTCTTCCAACTTTTCTTTATTGAATTCTAATTTTCAAAAACACTGAGAGAATTTGTGTAGACTAATTCATTTTTTGTTTTAACAGCATAAGAATATACTTTAATCTTCGGTCAATTTTTTTAACATACTTAGTTGGCAAAAGGATTTTTAATGACTATATATTAGTAGTTCAATTTGGAAGAGGTATGATACAGCAAAAAACATTAGTTATTGCTGGCTCTCTAGATTCAGGCATTTGGTATTGTGACAAGCCGAGAGAATGTTGTGACTCAAAGGCAGGATGAAAGCAACTGGGTAACTTTATTACAGACACTCGCCTTTATATACAAAAAACTCAATGCAACAGGAACTTTCTTGTTCAACTGATACCACACCGGTTAACAGTTAACGGTGAGAAAAAGATACATGTTTATTCAGGTTCTTTTTAGTGCGAGGGGAGAACGAAGATACAAGCATAATACATACACAAAATTAAATGTCGTTACTATGTACGATCGTGTGACACACTGTTGGTACAATGTGCTACGTTCTCTCTCTCTCTCTCTCTCTCTCTCTCTCTCTCTCTCTCTCTCTCTCTCTCTCTCTCTCTCTCTCTGAAAAATTTATATCCGGGAATAAGTGTAATCTCTCTAAAGTGGCTAAAGTCACTCAGGGTCCCAAGAAAGTTAGGTGGTGAACACTAGCGTTGATTGGAAGCTAACTGAGCTATTTCCAGAGCTGCTGTTGTGGAGCACGTGCGTAATTTTTGGAGGTTTTTTCCATTCCTCTTATGTATATATATATATATATATATATATATATATATATATATATATATATATATATATATATATATATATATATATATATATATATATATTTATTTATTTCCTTATTTTCCTTCCTCACTGGCTATTTTTTCGCTGTTGGAGTCCTTGAGCTTGTAGCATGCTCCTTTCCAACTAAGGTTTTAACTTAGCTGCTACTACTACTACTATTACTACTACTACTACTATTACTACTACTACTACTAGTAATAATAATAATAATAATAATAATAATAATAATAATAATAATAATAATAATAATAATAAACTATTATGCTTTTCAGCCAAGAGTGCCTTTTCATTGAATAAGTCGCAGAATTCCTTGAAAATTACAGTTCACAGCGGGGTCTGGAATTGTATCTTCCCATAACTCAAAACTTTCTCCATTCTCTGTGATTCGGACAACTTTACTTCCTTAACCCTGGATAGGTACGGTGGGTCGTTTGCGACCCCGAGCGTCAAAAAAAAACAGGTTTTTCTCACGTGACTCACCCCTGTGACTGAATTTGTGGGTGATCGACCTGCAGGAGGTGTCTCCCCTACACGCTCTAGTAGTGTCCAGATGTGCATTGCTGTAGCTGTACTCCTTCCCCGATTTCTGAGACGCATCGGGGTCGTTCGCGTCCGAGTTTACCCTTCTGAGGTAGTTTGCATAATTATCAAAGTTATTACGTATTATGAAATTGTCGTAGAATGGTGCAACTTGTATAGGTTATCAGTTGTGGAAAGTCTTGGTGGATTGTTTGGCTACCATGTGCATGTTTTTTTTTTTAGTTAAAATGTCGTTCATCACCACGAGGACCATTTTACCGCGAGTGCCCCTTTTTCATTTTTTTTCATTTTTTTGCCAAGTCATTTTTCCGTAAGATATTGCCAAATAGTGTCGTAAAACTTTTGCTTGTTTAGTGTTGGAAAGTGTGTCTAGATGATCTGGCTACCCATGCATGACTTTGTTTTTGTCAGATACGACGTAGTTATTGGTATATTGGGTATTTAACTGCGGTTACCAATTTCTGTTTTTTTTTCAATATTTGTAAAAATTACTACGTAGTAAGGAATTGCCGTATATTATTCATTTTTTTTTCATGTTTATGTGTTAGAAAGTGTGCCTTGATTGTTGGGCTAACACGTGCATGTCTTTTTTTTTATCTGAGATGTCGTATATTAGAATGTCGGGGATTTTACCGCGAGTGTCCCTTTTTCATTTTTTTTCATTTTTTTGCCAAGTCATTTTTCCGTAAGATATTGCGAAATAGTGTCGTAAAACTTTTGCTTTTTTAGTGTTGGAAAGTGTGTCTAGATGATCTGGCTACCCATGCGTGATTTTGTTTTTGTCAGATACGACGTAGTTATTGGTATATTGGGTATTTAACTGCGGTTGCCAATTTCTGTTTTTTTTTCAATATTTGTAAAAATTTACTACGTAGTAAGGAATTGCCGTATATTATTGATTTTTTTTTCATGTTTATGTGTTAGAAAGTGTGCCTTGATGGTTGGGCTAACACGTGCATGTCTTTTTTTTTATCTGAGATCCCGTATATTAGAATGTTGGGCATTTTTCCGCGAGTGCCCCTTATTATTTGTTTTGCATTTTTTTGCTTAGTCATGTTACCGTAAGGAATTGGCAAGTAGTGTCGCAAAACTTATATTTTTATAGTGTTGGAAAGTGTTTCTAGATGATCTGGCTACCCATGCCTATTTTTTTTTTAGCCAGATATGGCATATATATAAGTATGTGTTCGATTTTCCTGTGATTGCCATTTTTTCGTTTTTTCCCATTTCTTTCAAAATTACTACGTACTAAGGAACTATCACAGAGTAATATTTCATTTATATGTTTATTTGTCGGAAAATATGCCTTGATGGTTTGCCTAGCACGTGGCTGAAATTTTTTTTTTCTGAAATGCCGTATATTAGAATGGCCATTTTTCCACGAGTGCCCCTTTTTATTTGTTTTGCATTTTTTTGCTTAGTCATGTTACCGTAAGGAATTGGCAAGTAGTGTCGCAAAACTTATATTTTTATAGTGTTGGAAAGTGTTTTTAGATGATCTGGCTACCCATGCCTATCTTTTTTTTAGCCAGATATGGCGTATATATAGGTATGTGTTCGATTTTCCGGTGATTGCCATTTTTTCGTTTTTTCTCAATTCTTTCAAAATTACTACGTACTAAGGAACTATCACAGAGTAATGATTCCTCTAGATGTTTATTTGTCGGAAAATTTTGTTTACTTTTTTTTTGATTGAATATCATCAAATTTTTTTAGCTAAAATATTGTTTTACATTTTTTTTTTCGATTTTATTTCCCTTCAAAAAAAATTTTTTGGGTCAGAATTTTAATTTTATAAACGTAAAATAATCGACAATTATCCAGCAACCCACCATACAATTTTTATGCATATCCAATAATAATTAGATTAGTAAATAACACCTTGAAATTTACATACCCTTCCTACATTTCAAGTGGCAGATTAGGGAGTCTGAGTCAGTGTGGTTGGCGGCCATTTTGTGGACATATCCGAAGCGTAAGCTGCCCTATCTATATATATTCTTGTTCCCTATAGAATTTGTGATATTTTGGTATATTTTTACCTGCATAAATATCATATTATATATTAAATATATGTATTTTTTTACGAAATTTCCAAGTACTCAAAAAATTACCTTTAGATATGGCCCCTGATATAAATGTAATTTACAAAATAATGAAGATTTTTTTACATATTTCTATTTTAGGATAACATATGTTTATTCCCTAAAAAAATTAGCCACTTCCTATTTCATTTGGGTACCCAAAAAAATTCATGAAATTTGGACAATTTTTTTTGGCCAAAAAAAGTTACCCTTTTTTTCTCATTTCAGATCTTCACCTCCATGGGTCTGACTTCATCCAAAATACATCAAGATGTGTCCTAAACATTCAAGAATCAATTCCTAAAAGGATTTGTGTATATATGTATAAACTTTTTTTTTATGAATTTTTATGTCAGGTCTTTTTTTTTTTCTACTTAATTTTTTAAAATATTTATAATAAATAGTTTTTCTGCAGATGAGTAGTATTTATCTTTACAGTTGTTTTAAGCATTCATTGAAGTTTTTTTTGGCAAAAGAAAAAAGGAGGTTACTGCAAAAACTGATTTTTCAAGAATTTTTTTTGGCGTCGGGGTCGTTCGCGTCCGAGTATACCCTTAAAGGGGTGTCCGAGGACCGTACCTATCCAGGGTTAAATAGGTATAATAACGGCTGCATCCTTGATCCCCGCTTCTTATCCGTCCCTCCTTTTCATTTGTACCTCCGCTAACGAAATTGTAAGGAAGTTATCTCTTTGCCCCCTTTTGTGTGTTTTTTTGTATATGTATTATATTGTGAACAGCTTCATGGCCACAATTTTAGTCGCAGAGTAATTAAACTTGCAGGGATTAACTGTTATGTAAAGATCTGGAAATGATTACATTTTGAAAGGTCAAGGTCGCGATCAAGCAAAATGTCCAATTTACGTAATCAGCCTTAAATTTGAACATCATTATCACAAAGATTTCAAACTTGGTTCATATTTAAGTGTATGAAAATCCACGCCAATTAATACATGTTAATGTCAAATGTCAAGGTTAAGGTTGAGCAAAATGTCGAGAAATAAGCTGCCGCAGTGAAGGTCTGTGTTCTAATGAGTGCCCATCTACTTACTTCTGTTGTTTGAATGAAAAATAAAATAGTGAACATATTGATTTCAAAATTTCACTTTTATAATAGATTTCAGTTTCCTCATTATTTATGTGCCATGTGTAAAATTGATTTTTGATGCGTTATAGTTTCGGTCTGAGAGACTGAGAAAATGCTATAAAAGCAATGCAATTTTCAAAATGCAAATGTTTCTGATTGAAACTTTGTATTTGTTATTTTATACAGCCAACTATGAAATTTTATTTAATAAAATAAAAAAGATCCCTGACTATGTACAGCAATGGGCGAGGCACACTGCACGACAGTAATGCGTTGTAAGAGGAATAATCTTCCATTACATGAATTAGGAATATAACTTTTATACTT
>NC_090732.1:167925143-167927643 GCF_036898095.1 Palaemon carinicauda | reverse complement strand
GGACTGGTCACTCTCTTTCTTTTAATCATAATAATCAGAGTATCTGGAACTTGTATCCAATGGGTTTTACCTCACTTATTTTGAATTTCTTTCGTAATCAGTGTCAACTTATGGTTCGGAAAATCGATTGTATCTGCTTTCAAGATATTTCTTTTGGAATCAAGGATGGTATGAACATATTCTTTCCGGTCTGGTCGTGTTCAGTGCAGCTGGTAGTGCCAGATTTCACTTTTTTTTTTATTGTATCACATACTCAAAAATATGTCATGAGGGAAATTTCCTTTTTTCTTTTTTTTTTGAGTGAAGAATTAGCATACTTTTTCTTCATATATTAGAAAATTTATTGGAGGATTAATACGCTTTGATTAGTTATGTTATTGTTAGGTTATCCTTTTCTGGTTTATCTTATATACAGTATAATATATATATATATATATATATATATATATATATATATATATATAAATATATATATATGTTATATATATGATATGAATATATATATATATATATATATATATATATATATATATATATAATATATATATATATATTATATATATATATTTCTAGCAATGCTAGAAATGATCATAACTATATACTAGCATAACACCTTCCTTAAATAATTTTCCTTTTGTCATTTATTTCAGCTAACATTTTTACTTGTTTCCATCCAAGTATAATAAAAATTAAACGGTTTTCCCCTTGTCCTACTTTTGTATTATTTCTCCCGAACTATTTTCCCCTTTTTAATTATATCTTAATCTCTTGATAGTCATTTATTAGTCTGAAATTTGATTATTTTCGCACAAACGCAAACTCTTTAAGGGTTCAGACTTACGTACGTATTTAGATATGTCTGACCCCTGAAAGTATATTGTTTTCAATTTTACATTTTATTCCATCACATCAAGTGAAAAGGGAAATATGAGTTTAGCAGTGGCTTATGCTACGTCGGATTTAGCACAATCCTTCCTAGTAATTAGCCAACAATATTCATTCACGATCCAACATTCTTAACCAAAAAAAATTTGCATTCCCCTGGTGAGTTCGTTCCATTGTAATGGAATTGAAATTTGCATTCGAATAGCCCCAGTCTCGGTATTACTTGTTCTTATCCACGTTTACTCTCAATACTCTATTTAAAGCCTTTTCTTTGAACCATGATTTCGTATATCTGACTGTTAATGGCTGTTGCTACTTCCAGTAAAGCTTGTTATTCAACAAGATTTCAAGTCTGCTTAATATCCGGGTATGTAACCTGCGAATGTGAATTCACATGGAAGCTTTCTATTTTTTTCTTTTATGGCAATGTTTCTTTTTTAAACTTTTAGGGCCAAGTTACGTAATACAGTTTGGAACTTAACATGATTTTTCGCATGGTTGTTCTTCGCCTTTTGTAAGGAGTACTGTATGTAATTTCAAGTTTGATGAACTGCAGTATTACCAAATTTAACCAGTTGATTAAAATAGAATATTAATCGTATTTTATAAATATCTTTGAGAGGTATACTTAGATTCATACATTTATGGAATGACATTCCAATTTTTTTTCTGTTCCTTTTATGTATTTGGTTAGTTCGTATTGTTTCCTCTCTCGCTCTATTTTGAAGCTTACGCCCATTTATTCTCTTGGTATATAAAACTTTTTTTATTTCTCCTTGGCCTATAATCATCTTTAGATAAGGAGGAAACTAGGAACTAGGAACATTGCAAACTGCTTCGAGTAAAGCGATTTCGCGATTGATAAATATAATGATTACGGGTAACTTCTTGGCAGCGCGAGTGCCTTGATAAGAAAAAGTCGAAAATAGTAGGACGAAGAATGAATCCAAAATAATGTATTTCACCTACCCCGGGCAGTGAACGACTAATGCAATACACGACGCAAAAAAAAAGAGGAAAAAAATGACAGCTTTCAGGAATTCAGTGAAGACAAAAGCAATAATTTGCTCTTCCCTTGGCAACTGCATTCTTAAAGAACTGGAGGATGCAAGCGCTTTTGTTGCTCTGCGAGTAGTACGTACCTGCTGGCAAGTTTGTGTTCGTGCCCGCATGTGGGTGTGAGAGGGGGGGGGGAGGGGAGGTTGAGATTGAGGGGGAAGTGGGCGTGCGTATGGGTGGGTGGTAGCGAGAATCTCTTAAGTAATCTCAGCGATTGGCCTTGCAGACGGCGTTCCTCCAAGACTGGGTTTCCATTAAAGTCGTTTTGTTTCCTGACGATTTATGGGATGTTGTGAGTTGGCTGATTCTTCTGTTTAAAACTAGGGTCAGTCGGGATCAGCTTCCTTTGCCCTTCCATTTTCTTTCAAGGCGAATGAGTAAGGATCTTATATACTTTTTCTTTTTTGTTACTTATGCTCTGCTTAATTTTTAGTAGGTTTTTGGTGTTATATATATATATATATATATAATATATATATATATAATATATATATAATTACGCATACGGATATTAAGAATAATAGAATGGGTCCCTAGACATTGTAAAAGACGCAAG
>NC_090732.1:167923538-167924643 GCF_036898095.1 Palaemon carinicauda | reverse complement strand
TAATGAGTGGAAAGATATACTAATGAGAGAGAGAGAGAGAGAGAGAGAGAGAGAGAGAGAGAGACTTTCAAATAATGGGAAAGATCTTCTAATGAGTGAAACTTTTCAAGCTGAGAGAGAGAGAGAGAGAGAGAGAGAGAGAGAGAGAGAGAGAGAGAGAGAGATCTTTAAGATGAGTGGAAAGATATACTAATGAGAGAGAGAGAGAGAGAGAGAGAGAGAGAGAGAGAGAGAGAGAGAGAGAGAGAGAGAGAGAGAGAGAGAGATTTTGAAGAATCCACCAAACAATTTTCGTACGAAACAGGAAAATCCCTCTTAAGTTGGTTTGTTGTGAACGTGTATCTTTTATTAATGATCTCCATCACCAAACTGGGAAATATAATTATTCCCAGAAAATTATTGGTTCTCGTTAAATACTCGAATATTCATAAAGGAAGTAAGATTGGAATGTGTTAGTTAAATGATTTTGCGTCATTAACATTTCAAATTTCAACTTCATATTTCCCATTTAAAAGTGTATAGCTAATGATATCCTAACATTGCGCAAGTGATTCCCAGACCAATAGAAGTTGTAATCGCTGTATAAATGCTCATTTTGAACTGATCCGATGAATAATCGGTTTTCATCATCTCTTCGGTATTCAACAGCTGCTGATTCAGAATATTTTGATTTACATATTTCATCACCATTATCAGATTGGTGTTTCAATCGCATTAGTTCATAGTGGTTATTAAATCTATTTTGTGTAGTCAATATTGCTGAAAGGTTTAAAGGTTTAAAGGCTGCTCATGAATGGCAGAGGCAAGGGACAGTGACATTGCCCTATGAAGCAGGACATTGCCCTAGACTAGAGACTGGCCATATTACATATGATCAGCACCCAAGCGCCCCTCTCCACCCAAGCTAGGACCAGAGAGGGTCAGGCAATGGCTGCTGATGACTCAACAGATAGACCTATAGGCTCCCCCAAACCCCCAGCCTTAGCTTACAAGGATGGTGTGGTTGCAGCGACCAAAGGAACTAACGAGTTTGAGCGGGACAAGAACCCCAGTGTGGCGATCACCAGGTAAGGACGTTACCAACTCTCGAAATTATTCGAGAGTA
>NC_090732.1:167908538-167918538 GCF_036898095.1 Palaemon carinicauda | reverse complement strand
AATCACTTGGATAGTAATATGCTAATGTCTCTCTGCGTACTTGAATGTCTCCAGAATTTGTATATTTATTTTCGAACACACTAGCGGCCTTGTTTATCCTGCATGATATTGCAGACATAATTGCAGATTGGCTTCAAAGAGAGTAAAGGCTCAAAATATTCTCGAACTGCAAATTTATAAAAAAAAGGATAAAAAGATAGCGTTGTTTTTAAATGAGTGGTCTGCCTTCTCACATACTTTGTTATTCATTCTGAAACATCTTTGGAAATTTACATTTTTTTTTTTTACATTTATTCCGAAATAATATGATTGTTGAGAAAAAGGCAGAAATTAGATGAATCAGGTATGGAATAATGTTTTAAACACACACACACACACATATATATATATATATATATATATACACACATATATATATATATATACACACAGAATATGTATGTATATATGTTTGTATGTATGGATAATACAAACACACACATGTATACATGTGAATATATGTATTTTATTTTCCAAGATAAGTTTCGACTAGTATTATTTTCTTTTTATGGTTTCAAATGGAGTTTGTGGATTTTGCTTAAACCCACAAACATGGCTAAATTGCTGGATATTGTACGTAGAAAATTATAAGCTTCCAGCGTTCAAAACAGCCTTTGAGACTGCACCATGCAGATCTCTTCAATTCAGTCTCCAAGGGTAAAGCTTTCAAATTGTAGCTTTAAATTGTAGTCCTCAAATTATGTTTGCGCTGAACCAAACAAATTTACTTTTTATATATATTCATTACATTGTCTACTCCGCACAAAGACGAGCAAAGCATAGTTTGTGACATTACTTTGCCTGAGTATACGCTATTTAATGTTGAAGTAAAGAGAAGCCTTTATTATTTGAAATTAATTTTTTTTATATATATTTCTTGTGGCTGTTTCTCTTTTTATTATGTAAATAGATTTGATTGTACATTATTATTATTATTATTATTATTATTATTATTATTATTATTATTATTATTATTATTATTATTATTCCCTAAGCAACAACCCTAGTTGAAAATGCAGGATGCTATAAGCCTAGGGGCGCCAACACGGAAAAATAGCCCAGTGAGGAAAGGAAATAAGGAAATAAATAATATACGAGTATATGAGAAGTAATGAACAATTAAAATAGATCTTTTTAAGAACAGGAAGAACATAGATCTGTCATATATAAACAATAAAAAGAGAATTATGTCAGCCTGTTCTACATAAAGATATTTGCTGCAAGTTTATACTACTTAATATATAGTAACTTACCCAAACGTATTGGAGCATGAAACAATATCGTCATATACGTTATCAATCAATTGAATGCAAAATATTGTCATTGCATATTTTCATTTTTTTTTTTCACTCCGGGAACGTTCACTATAAATTATGAGCGCTATAATATGAGCTGTCAGTATCGTGCCTAAAAGCTTCATTGCGCAATCTTGCAAAGCAATTTGCATAAATCTAGCCGATGAATAATTCATGCAACGTATAATCGAATACGACACAAATCACTCGCAACAACAATGAATTATACACAACATCGTTTTTAAGAGCATGGGATGCAAGAGTTGCATAGACTTGGCACAGTGCAACAGTTGGTTCAGTGCGAACATTCGCTTAGTATTTAATCCGCGTATCATTTTACTTACTTTCTATTGACCTTGATTATATCTAATATTAGCTCGTTAAGAATTTATGTTTAATATTATATTTGCTAATATGATAATGAAGTTTATCTGAGAATCTACAAGGACACCGTGTATGTATCTGTGTGATTATTATTATTATTATTATTATTATTATTATTATTATTATTATTATTATTATTATTATTATTAAATTATTAAATGTTAAGCTACAGCCCTAATTGGAAAAGCAGGATGCTATAAGCCCAGGGGCCCCAGCAGGGAAAATAGCCCAGTGAGGAAAGGAAATACGGAAAAATAAAATATTTTAAGAATAGTAACAATATTTATGATGCATATACATTGACGATAAGTATTATTAAGTTTTAAGGCTCGGAAGGGCAACTGCAAAAAGTTTAGTTCGTATTTACGTATCGTTTTGCTGTGATTTTTTTGTTTTTGTTTCTGTAACCAATAATATGTAAAGAAAAAGAAATGTAATAAATCCAGATTAAGACTCACTTGAATTGGATTACTGCCTTCGTTTTGTAAAAAAGATGATTAACTTATCTAATAATTGAATACAGATAATTATGGAATGTTTCTAGATCAAGTGAACTATTTAGGTATTATGCAAATTTCAAGGTCATGCATAAATTTTTGAAGAATATTTTAAAACTTCGCTTTAATTCCCTTATTCTCGACTAATTACAACACAAAACAGAATAATTGACGTAATTAGCTTCACTAGAGTTTCGTGTAAATTAGTAAATTACTATTCACATCCAAAAAAAACATTACACATTTGCTTAACGAATAAGGTGCCAAGTAGAATAGGTTTCAGCACTGTAACATTTGGTTACATTGGATACAGTAGTTAGAGGTTATGAAACGTAATAGCAATACGAATCTAAACACTAATCCCATAGTGTGTACGCATTCCGTCTCAAATAAGTGCAAGTCTTATGCAGGAGAGTCACGTCCTGTGACAATCCTTCGCTCCCAGCAATGAACTAGGAAAATTTCTCACAGCACTTCACTGGACGGTGAGAAGGCGCCAGCCATCGCCTTGCTCAACACATGTTCTCCTGTTCTCCATTTTTTTTTTTAGTTTTTCTTCTTTATATTTATCCTTTTGGATTAATTCTGATATGTCGTACCTGTTGTTTATTTGTGCATAGAATTTAAAGAAAAAGTGTTGCCGTAATTAAAAACTTCAGCTAACCAAACCCGCAAATTCATTTGGCGAAATCACCAACTTTTCTGGTAAGATGGGCAACTATTGCTGGCAAGATCGACAACTATTGCTGCCGAGATTGTCAACCTTTGATCTTGTATGAAGCAACTTTCCAAGCCGAAACATTTTGTTACTAACTAATTAAAGGTTCTCTGTGAGGAATATCTCTTAATTACAGTAATTTGAATATATTCAGATACAGTCCGTCGTAAATACCACAATGGCAAGGTAAGCAATTATTATATTCGCAACGTTAAGAATTTATTCAATAGATAAATATATAAGACCTGGGCACGTTCCAGGTATTCTCAGAACCGGTACTTCAATTTGGTCCCCCTCCCCCCTCAACTATGTTCCTACTCTCTCTCTCTCTCTCCCTCTCTCTCTCTCTCTCTCTCTCTCTCTCTCTCTCTCTCATTTGCACTTACCTACAACCTGCAGAACTAAGGTTGATTCCAACTGCTTCGAGACACCATTTGTTGTTCAAGAAACTGCATTGGACAAAAAACGTCTTTTGTTTTAACGGGCTTAAATGTTTGGACGGTATTCCTTTTTGGTAAAAAAAAAGTGACTACTTATTATGAATAGTTTTTTTATTATTATTATAGAGAGTGGCCTTTTTCTTTTAGGTAATAGTCTATTTACTTAAGTCTTTTTTAAAGAATAAGGAAATGATTAGTTCAGATATTATAGAAACCAGTTACAAAACTATTCCTTTACACACAATGATTAGAAAAACTGAGAGAGAGAGAGAGAGAGAGAGAGAGAGAGAGAGAGAGAGAGATGTATCCATTGTCCGAGTAAAAAAAATAGAGCAAAATTATAAATGGAAGTGTATCGTCACCCAAAAATAACGAAGAGAGAGAGAGAGAGAGAGAGAGAGAGAGAGAGAGAGGTGAAATAAACAATGTATCCATTGGTCGAGGTACTTAATTAGAGGAAAATTATAAGTGGAAATTAATCGTCACCCAAAAATAACGAAGAGAGAGAGAGAGAGAGAGAGAGAGAGAGAGAGAGAGAGAGAGGGGGGTGGAGTAGGGTTAGCTTCTCGGGGAACTCTAAACACAGGATGCAAGTCATACGAGATAGATATATCAATTATCTTTTCTGTATAAAATTGCTTTCTAGATTCTTAGAAAACTAGAAGACAAAAAAAAAAAAAATAACATAATTTATGAAGCAACAAATAATATAGAATCTTTTAATTTATTTTAAAAAATTACATAGGATCTGTTAGTACAAATTGCAAATAGAGTATTACTGATGCTTAATATCCGGTCGTTTCTAGTAATGAAATATTGCATTCAGTTTTCTCTACACGGTCAATCTGTGCTTTTTTATTACTGCTCTCTCTCTCTCTCTCTCTCTCTCTCTCCTCTCTCTCTCTCTCTCTATATATATATATATATATATGTATATATATATGTATATATATATATATATATATAGAGAGAGAGAGAGAGAGAGAGAGATGAGAGAGAGAGAGAGAGAATGAATATGAACATTTCCCCATTTTTTTTTCTGTTGGCGAAATTATTTTTGATTAGGTAATAAAAAAGAATTATACTCACGATGACTGTTTAATGACAACTTTAACTAAGTAACTATTCCATAATTGCAAGTTATAATTTTGAAAATACTTGAAAGATAAATTCTAAAATAGAAAAAGAAAATAAGTAAACAGGTTAAAATTTGGTTTCGACGTATACATAAATAAAAGAATAATCAGTTCATATCATGTTATCGTTTTTTTCTGTATATTAATCCGATAGCGAATGCAGAGAAAGAGCCTTCTATTAATTATATCACCATAACGAACATTGCTATTGTCAGCTAAAGTAAGGCAATAGAAACCAGCCTCCTGAAGTACAGAGGAAACGTTTTCGCCTATCATTCGCATGACAGCAGATCGATCCCAGCCCGGGGACCGTGATTTTAAGCTGTTTACTGGGGAGGCCACTGCTGTGGTTGGTCCCCACATTGGAGGTTGTGCCTGCTCAGCTGACGTTCTGGTGAGCATGTATTCTAATGATACCGGAACTGATACCCGATTCCTTTACCTTTAAGTCAGATTGGGTTTGTCATAGTATCCTATTTTCTTCCGATAGTACTACATTGGACTCCTCTCTGGTTATTTTTCCTTTGCCTACACATATACCGAATAGTCTGTCCTATTCTTTCCACATTCTCCTCTTTCCTCATGCACCTGACAACACAGATTACCTAACAATTCTTCTTCGCTAAAGGGGTTAACTGGTACAACGTAATAGTTCAGTGGCTGCCTTCCACTTGGTAAGCGTAGAAGAATCTCTTTGGCTATGGTAAGCAGCTCTTCTAGGAGGATACTCCAAAATCAAACCATTGTTCTTTTGTCTTCGGTAGTGTCATAGCCTCTGTACCATGGTCTTCCACTGTCTTGGGTTAGAGTTCTCTTGCATGAGGGTACACTCAGGCACACTATTCTATCTGTTTCCTTATTTCTTTTCCTAACTGGGCTATTTTCCTTGTTGCGGCCCTTTGGGCTTATAGCATCCTGCTTATCCAATTGGGGTTATAATAATAATAATAATAATAATAATAATAATAATAATAATAATAATAATGATTTAAATCATACCATTGGCCAGGATTATAAATAAAAACTTGTCATCCAAATCATCATTACAGAAAAAAAATAAAATGTTTTGGACTTAGTGGCGCCAGTACCTTCTCTTCTCTTCTCTCAGTCTCTTATCTCCTGTTGCTTGAGAAACCGGTTAACGATAAATAATATCTCTCACTGCTATTTATATATCTTACTCTTCATTCACCTGACGATAAAAACTCGGCAATTGGTAAACTTTTTAAGGAATTTCGGTTCAATTTTGATTTTTCTTTCCATGTACTACTAAGCTTTGGGATATTCCTCATGGGCCATTTTTTCCCATACTCATATAACTTATCTTCCTTTAAGAGGCAAGAGTTCTCCCTATTTTATCACTATTTTCCACTTGTAATACTTTTTTCTTGGTGTCCAGGATACAGAAGAGCTACTGTTTGTTTCTCCCCTTCGGTATTATAATAGGAAAAGACCCGAAACTAGTAAAAGACAGGAAAGGAGAAATTGAATAAAAATAGAAGGTGAAAAATATACTCTAACTTTGATAATGGGGAGAAACTCTAAACTCCAACATAGAAGAAACTGAATGGAGAAAAAATAAACAGAAAGAAGATAGGTTGAAAAATAGTTGATACCGAATAAAATAGAAAATCTAACGAAGGAATAAGAGGAAAACTTATTATTAAAAATAGCAGGGACTTAGTAAAAAGAAAGGAGATTCAAAATATGAAATAGAGAAGGCACAGTAATAAAAAAATAAGCTGAAATAAGAATTGTTTATCTCTGCTTTTTGCAGTAGCTGAGAGAGAGAGAGAGAGAGAGAGAGAGAGAGAGAGAGAGAGAGAGCTACTCATCTCGCTTCCCATAATAATTGTGAGTAGGCGCAAGATGCTCACCCCGCGCGACCTCTGTCGGGAAAACACAATGCAAAACGAGATAGCCTTGCGCGTTCTGAGAATTGATAAGGATGAAGAAAGTTCTGTCGCCATTTTTTTAACGATATTTTCCTAGAATTCTCCTCCGGGTTTGTTTAGTCCACTCTTTTAGTGTATTTTTATTAGGCATTGGCATCAATGTTGTCTTGGGAATAGTAGCAAAATAAAAAAGTTCATCATGCACTTCCTTGCTTTGCTGTTTTGTCTTTTGATTATTTATTCTAATTAGACTTCTTTTATAAGACCGTAACCTCGTTATAATTACTAGGTTGCTAGAAAAGCTTAATTTATCTGATCATAGTTTCAATATAACATTATCAGTGTAAGCCAACTCCTGAGCGCATCATATCAGTAAATGCATATCGATGGAATAAAACCATAATATGGAGAGGTCATCAATATTGTCTTGGGAATAGTAGCAAAATTAGTAGTTCATCACGCACTTTCTTGCTTTTCTGTTTTCTGTCTTTCGTTTATTTATTCTAATTACACTTCTTTTATAAGACAGTAACATCTTTCTGTACTACTATCCTCGTTATAATTCGGTTGTTAGAAAAGCTTAATTCATCTGATCATAGTTTCAATGTAACATTATCAGTGTGAGCCAACTCCTGAGCGCATCATATCAATAAATACACATCGATAAACTAAAACTATAATATCGAGAGCTCAGTAAAGCTAAATAATACATCAAGTATTAATATAATTAAAAGCATCTTACGAGCTCTACTCAGTTGAACTACACTTCTTTTGAATGAGAAAATGTTTTAATACCTTTGAGGAACTGAAAGACCATGAAAAGTGTATTCGAACCCTTGCAATTTTGTACATCATGAAACCCTGTCCTGAACATCATCATCGCCTACATCATCTTCTCGAGGTCACTGGGTTATCGGAGTTGGTTCCTTTACGTAAACCTCAATATCCGTCCACCCTGTTGACCACAAGTAAGAGTCAATATCTACGAGATCTTTTTTTTCCAATATAGAGTACTTGGAATAGGAGAGAATTTATCTTTGAGAATTTATGAAAGGATAGTAGATTTTTTATACTTTTCATCCATTTTACCCTATTTTTTATCTCGTTTTTCACGTCAACCTGCCTTTGATCTGTGGAGATCAGAATTTTGATTGCAATAGTGAATGGTTTTTATGAGTGGCTGTCGTTGGTGGAAAATGGTACACTGTTAAAGATTGGCAGTAAAAAAACGGTAAAAATCCTGGAATAAATGTTGCCAGGCATTTACCGTTTTAAAAACGGATGTATTGACGTAAAGGAGTGATATTACGGTCACCAACCCGTAAAAGATAGTAAAGTTTAGTCAAATTACAGTCGCCTGTATTTTACTGTAAAACGGCTGAGAACAGTATATTTTTAGTGAGAATTTCCAATTAAAATTATAGTTTTTTCTAACTGTGTAATCAAATTTTTATTTAAATTTATCAAAAATGTTAAAGTCACCAAAATTCGAATTAAAGCCCAGTGTAATTTCAATGATTTTCTTCAAGATCATTCATTTATAAAGAGCTTAAAGTTAGTCGATCATCTTCAAGAGATTCAAAGAGCTAAGAATTACTTACATCAAAACGTTAAAAAAATGCAACAGATTAGGTTAAAGTTAATCTAACAAACAAAAAAATAGATAAAAATAAATAGGAACATGTTGCGCCATTCTTAGTTTTTGC
The DNA here is from genome assembly GCF_036898095.1 of Palaemon carinicauda. Lineage (NCBI taxonomy): Eukaryota > Metazoa > Arthropoda > Malacostraca > Decapoda > Palaemonidae > Palaemon > Palaemon carinicauda. The sequence goes on along the minus strand of NC_090732.1, from coordinate 167,910,428 downwards.
ACAAGTCCGTGGCCTTGAGTTGGTAGGTTATCCTGAATGGGCTGATACTGCGTTCAAGGATAGTGGGTAAGTAACCCTTCCCTTTTCTAGTAGCTGCGAAAAGGCAGGATAACTGTATGCAGTATATTTTTTTCAACGAACGTATCCAAGAGAATAAGTTTAAATAATAATTGTAATATTTTTTAAGGTATTAGTAACTGAAATTAAAAACAAAAGTAAGCTTCATTGACTTAGTTTAGGCGTATTATTATTATTATAATTATTATTATTATTATTATTATTATTATTATTATTATTATTATTATTATTATTATTACTACTAGCTAAGCTACAACCCTACTTGGAAAAGCAAGATGCTATAAGCCTAACGGCTCCAACAGGAAAAACAGCCCAGTGAATGAAGAAATAAATACATAAACTACAAGAAAAGCAACGAACAATTAAAATAGAATATTTCGAGAACAGTAACATGAACTATTGTCAACATCACCACTCAAAATTCACCCATCCATCCAATACATTTAAGCGATGTTGAAAGCAAGTATTAAGAAATAAGTTAATTAGATAACACATGATACAAAAGATAATATTTCAGAGTTTTGGTTAACTCCTACACAGACTTATCTTACAGTCCACCACCGACCTGTTAGAAATTAGAAACTCCTCAATAACCCAAACCATGATTTGTTTTCATCAATTGCTTACATGCTTTAACGATGTTATGCCTCTACTATGTTAATTATTTAATCCAGACACCCTGGAGTCTCTACGGATATTTAATCAGTGTTAAGTGAATGCCATGTTCAGTGTATGTGATGCTAGGCAAATTTATCCTTCACTTACGCTGCCTCCTGCTCGGCTACAACTGCTTTGAGTCTTGGCGCTACTGCAGGAGATGCTGCAGAAAGATGAGAAAAGAAGGTGAGGTGAAAAGTGCTTTGGCCCTGCAAAAGGTAAACAGCGTTGCTGACGGTGAATTATATATTAGAGATTTAGGAATATGGGAGTAATAATTTTTTTTTTTAAACTGATGCTGTGGGCACTGGTCATTGGTTATACATTAAACTTCATTTATTACTTCTATATTATGAAATGAGGATCTATTAAAGATCTGTTATACATTTGGCATCAGTCTTTACATGTAATTAAGGAATCAGAGTGGTATATTTCCCTTCTTAATTCCTAAAAGAAATAATATGATGAGAAATTATGTAATATCTTCCAATTATTCGTCTACATTTCGTTATGTTACTATAACCAAACCAGTGCTGGCAGCATCTATTGCCTATACAGGGATAGAAATCTGACGATCAAGCATCGATAGATAAAATAAGATGGAATAGAATATACTGTAGATCTATTCAATAGGAAAAATCATGTCCACCATCTTTGGGAGGTGTATGTGACGTCGGAATTTTTATTTTCTATTCTCAATACAATTTAGATTTGTAATTTAAAAATCAAAGAAATACATATAATACGACATGAATAAAAACACAACAATTGACATATAACATATAAACAAATATATCACTTAACACACATAGAGATCATCTAACTTACAAAATGAAGTATCTGAAAGGAAAAGTATATGACTCTAAAAAAAACTACATTGAATGGCATCTAACAAGCTAGGGAGATGGAAGTCCCACCTAAGATTAATACTAGGAAATGAAGAGCCCTACTCTAGGAAGACAAGTTACATGCACGGTTGAATAAAGACAGAGAGACAGGCAGATAGACAGACATGATGATGATGATGATTTAGATTGCCTTACTATTGATAAATAGCAAGCACGGGCTCTTGCACTAAGGCAGCCCCGTAAGTCATTTATGGCAGACAGACAGACAGATAAGAGAGATTTCTACGATGATGATGATGATGTTGAT
>NC_090732.1:167876038-167903538 GCF_036898095.1 Palaemon carinicauda | reverse complement strand
ACGTACACACACAATCTACCCTTCCAACCCCTCCCCCTAACTTAATCTCCTCCCACAAGGGTATGACTACTTCCTCTCCCATCTAGCTGATGGACGGGGGGAGAGGCTGAGTAGATATGTCTGGCATGCGGCTGATCGTGACCGGTAAGAATATATATATATATATATATATATATATATAATTATGACATCATGTTGAATATATCGATAAACATGGATATTTTAACCTCACCTTGCAGGTGCGGTAGATAAACAAACTTATTTGGACAATGATGGTCCACTCTCAGCGCAGTTGCTAGCCCAAAGTTCACGTCATTAAAAATATCTTGTATGCAATGTTCCAATGGAGGACAAGTTGCAATTATCTTAACGTCAATACTCATTGTGTTTACTTCATGATGTATTGATTTTCTTAAATGCTATACTAGTGTATACGACCTGTCAAAAAATGCCGGCTAGATATTTAGGTAGTTATACACACACACACGCAGGGTATGACTATTTCTACTCTCCCCATCCTACACTAGGGACGGGGGTGAGCTTAGCATCACTGGAATATATATATATATGTATATATATATATATATATATATATATATATATATATATATATATATATATATATATATAGTATATATATACATATAAGGTGTATATATATGTATATATATATGGTATATATATATATATGGTATATATATACATATAAGGTATATATATATATATATATATACATATACATATATATATTTACACATCAAAATCCTCAACACTGGTCTTTTAGTACCATTGTAAGGAGACCAGTGTGTGGAACTAACAGGTAATGATTCTTTGTAGCTGGAAGAGAAGTTCAATGACCGATAAAAAAAAAAAAAAACATACAATTATTAATCATTTTCTACACCAAAAACCATTTTAGTATTCGGTTGGAATTATGCGGGTGTGGCTCACAAGAATGTTTTCAAATTAGTGGAACCGCAAACAATTCTGCGAAGTTTTCTTCGCAGATTATTTTATGTTTACTATAGTTCCTTTTCATTGCGATTCTTTCCGAAGGAACATTTGCATGTGTTGTCGTAGTCATTCTGAAAGATCATTTGCATGATAATGTGGTGCGAGATCATTTACTTCTATTTTTAGCAACTTCCAAGAGATAGTTTTTGCTGTTGTTGTTTTGTTGTTGTTGTTATTTCTAATCCTGCTATTGTTTTCATGATAGTTCTTTTACCTTGCCATTGATTAAACAACAACTTTCTTATGAATTTCGAAAAATAATTGTTTTAATGATAGTTCTTACGCCTTACCATTGATCAAACGCCACTATTCTTAGCAATTTCAAAAAAATAGATTTTAAATCTGAATAACATATCTGAGGCAGATATATTTATATGACTAATTAATCTGTAATGATGAACAGATTAATGATGAAATGACTTAATCAAATCACCAGTATTGCCTCATTATCCTAAGAAATGGTGACTATATTTTTTTATAACTAACAAAGAGAGCATTGTGAACTTTGTAATGTAGGAAAAGATGTTTTTTTGGGGCCAAGGTCCGGAAAGTCTTTGAAGAAGGCTCTTTCATTTTCGTCTTCCCTTAATCTATCATTGACTTTCGAACATGTTATCAGGTGCACACACACATACACAGGGGTTCTGAGTGGGGATACTTATTCACGCATACTAGGTTGGTTTGTTGTGAGCGATCAGACAAAAATCTCCCACCATCACCAATCCGAAGTGGCCAGCGTGGTGGTGAGATGGCCAAACCCCAGACAAGATTTGTTGTGGCTGTGTGTGTATTGTGTGTCTGTGTGTGTGTCTGTATGTATATATATATATATATATATATATATATATATATATATATATATATGTATGTATGTATGTATGTACACATCTATTTTTCATGTCTGAGCGGAAGTACCTTGGACATGCAACCCTGGATAAGAGAGTTTGCCTACAAAGTATGAAGACTTTTATATAGCATTATTATCAGGGGAAAGGTGTGAGAAAAGGGAGAGAGGTAACTTACAAGCAATGTTAGTAACGTAAATCATTCTTAATCATTTTAATTGGTATTGTTTTCAAATTTGAGTGGCACAAGCTAAATCCCCCATAAAGTTGAAGAATAAAATGCTCTCTTTTAATAAACTAAGATAGAGAAAAATAAATAAGTTATGGAAAAAGACTAAAGATACAACAAGAAACAAACTGATTTATACCGACATAAACAGGAATATTATGCCAGAAATGACATTTACACCTGTACCCTTAATGTCCCCTTTAGTGCCATAGCCTCTGTACTATGTTCTTTCACTGTCTTGGGGTAGAGTTATCTTGCATGAGGGTACGCTCGGGCACTCTATTTCTTATTTCTCCTCCTCTTGTTTTTTCAATTTTTTTTTTTTTTTATAGTTTATATATGAAATGTTTATTTTAATGTTGTTACTGTTCTTTGAATATTTTATTTTAATTGGTAATTACTTTTCTTTTTTCCTTATTTCCTTTCCTCACTGGGCTATCTTCCCTATTGGAGCCCTTGTGCTTATATCATTCTGCTTTTCTAACTAGGGTTGTAGCTTTGCATATGATACTCCTACTAATACTAATATGTGAAATGTAGTGTCATAATCTGTTTAGAAAATATTATTTCTCGGCATTAATTCCTGAAGAATTTAAATGCAAGAAATTGGTCATATGAGATAAATGCTAGATTAGCATTTAATTAAGCAATAAATGTGTTTGTTTATTCAACAAAACCCAGATTACCCTGCTGGGAAAGATAATTATCTGTCAAATTAAGAGAATGGTGGTCTTAAATCTGGATATTTCCTGTTCATTTCTTCGGACAATTACAATTCCGAAGAATTGCCAGCGTTAAAAAAATTAGTTCGTAGTTATAACAGCTTATGTGGGTCAGAACAAATTTTATTACTTTAAATTACGTCATAGTCACTGTCACGTAAGAGAGAGAGAGAGAGAGAGAGAGAGAGAGAGAGAGAGAGAGAGAGAGAGAGAGAGAGAGAGAGAGAGAGAGAACGAAGCTATAAAATATGATTAAATATCTGGAAATTTTTAAATTATTGTTTAGCCAAATGAGAAAACAAAGAAAGTCACTGAAATGTTGATATTAGTAATTAATAAAGTTATTTTGAGTAATATGGTTAATTTAGTAATCAAATTCTTTAAAACCAATTAAGATTAGATTATATTTACACTGCTTTTCGAGCTGGATGAAAGAGTGACTGAAATAACATAAAGATCAAATAAAAACTATAATGAAAACAGTCGAGTAATTAATGGATGCTAGAAGGGACATATAAAGAGCATATTCATATAAGCCATATATTTGGAATGCTCTGTCACTGTTGTTACAAGTTTCCTAGACCAGGGTTCGATTCCCAGCCGGTCAAAGGGTATTGTCTTTGAGTGGTTCCGCGTGGGGCCCTCATCCCGAGGTCGTTAAGAGAATCTAGACATTATTGTATCAAAATATATGGCCCATTTGAATATGAAAAACACTTCTAATTATGCAATATTTATCACAGAGCATATGTCTCATTTCTGAAAATCTAGAGAACTTATTGCAGGTGGTAAATTGCACAGACGATAATATATCTTGAGCGTATCATCTGCTGTTATATGTCAAGTGGGAAAGCAAATTCATTCGTAGTGAACGTGTTGACTAATCTCATTTTGGAGTTTTGACTGCAGGATTTTTCCTTGACAATGCAAAGCAAATGGATGATGAAAGGTAAATGGATGTACTGAAAGAGACGAGTAGAGAGTTGGCTCTCTCTCTCTCTCTCTCTCTCTCTCTCTCTCTCTCTCATCTCTCTCTCTCTCTCTCTCTCTCTGTCTCTCTCTCTCTCTCTCTCTCTCTCTCTCTCTCTCTCTCTCTCTCTCTCTCTTTTGTGAATACTTTATCTATCTATCTATCTATCTATCTATCTATCTATCTATCTATCTATATATATATATATATATATATATATATATATATATATATATATATATATATATATATTATATATATATATTTATGTGTGTTTGTGAGTGCGTCTCTTCGGCAACCACTCCTTACCTAGTCGAAAGACCCCTCTTGTAAAGGGAGAGATGATATATATATATATATATATATATATATATATATATATATATATATATATATATATATATGTGTGTGTGTGTGTGTGTGTGTGTATGTATGAATGTATATTTATATACATATATATGTATATATGTACATATATATATATATATATATATATATATATATATATATGTGTGTGTGTGTGTGTGTGTATATCAAATTAATTCTATAGTATATGGTCCCATTACGATATAAGCATTTGAACACGTATTTTGTTTTTGATACTCTGTTACCATGTTTTAATAATTCACGAAACATTTCTATCTCCCTATCTCTGCGTTATAAACCCCTAACTTTCGGTTAATTTCTATTTTAGATGCACAAAGGTAAGAGGCAAAAGGCTTATGTTTCCCCTGTCCCCCTTTAAGTATGCCCATGATGACTCTGAATATGGTGTTCGGGAGGTAATAAAAGGATGTAAACTCTGGAACACCCTTCATAGTGTAATGTAAAAAATCCATCTCCCTCCTGCTCGGATGGTAACATAAGGCCAGGTTATATTATTCCCAGGTGGGATGCTTATATATCTTGTATTATCATTGCATTTTCTTTTATTTTAGCCTCTCTCCTGATGTAGGTTGTATATTTTTTTTTCTTTATTTTTTTTCTATCGAGCCTATTAACATGTTAACTATAATTGTTTTCCTTTCCTTTTTTATTTCTTTAATCTGTGTGTTAATCAAATCCGACGCACGATATATATTTTTTCAAAGTATGCCACTATCTAGACAATAATCAAACAGTGACATATTTATCTTCGCCAACTTTGTTGTGAAGGTTTTGTTTTTATAGGTGTGCATGTGTTTATTTGTCCATATGTCTGCCTCTATGTTTGTGATTCGGATAACTCAAAAAATATTTGACTGAATCACATGACATTTGGTGGGATGACCGGCCATGATCTAAGGACAATCTTACTAAATTTTGGGAGTGGTTGGGTCATAAGTCAAGGCTAAGGTCACGAGAAGGTCAAAAACGTCTTTTTGCTAAATCGTCCTTAATTTTTATCCGATTTGCATAAACCTATTCCCAAAATGTGCATAATTCAAGTGCCTATCTTGTGACGTGGCTTTGGCGAAGGTATGCTATTTACCGATTGCCCGTTCTAGTCAATTAATTTTTTGTCAATTACCAATCAATAGAAACTTCAAAATATAACATAGAACACGTTAGTTACGGAATCAAAATTTGAAGATCTTTTGAATAAAATGTAAGATAAGAATGCATTAGAGACTTAATCGGTTTGTACGCAAATGGTATTTTTAAGCAAATAAGAAACCAGGTCGTCTAAAAAGACTTATGCTATGCAAAGTTAATTGAAATTTCAAACCACGGTATTGAAACTCTATAAGGAAGCATTCGAAATACGATCCAATCCAAAAATAATTCTTATTTCCCCTTTCATTTAGAGACCCTTGGCACATATCCTTGAAAAAAAAAATAAAATAAAAAAAAGAGGGGCCACAAAAGGATAAACGACAATAAATCACGAAATATTTGTGATGGAAATGTACAAAGGGGATCGTATAAGAATATAAAGAGGGAACTAGATATATATATATAGAGTAATCATGAACGAATTTTTACATATAAAAAGCTGGACGAGATTAATTTTGGGGATTGCTATTGGGAGTAAAAATAGAATAATAAAATCACAAATAGATATAACTGCTGCTGAGAACTTAACTTGCGTTCGAAAATACAAATAAACAAAGGACTTACTGAAAGAAAACCATTTGACAAATGACATTCTTTTTATGAAATGCCGTCGCTCTATCCCTTGCATTCAAAAACATAACTCCACTGAGAATTGAAATCTTACATTTCACTATTTACTTTTATTGCTTCTTTACCTAAAACATATATTCATTCATGCAGCACCCTTTTCTTAATACTTGATTTTTCCCGGATAAATAAAATAAAAAGAGATTCATTATTTACTTTTATTGCTGATTTATCTCAAACATATCTTCATTCATGCACCACCCTTTTCCTAAGACTTGATATTTCCCGGATAAATAAAATAAAAAAGATTCATTATATACTTTTCTTACTCCTTTACCTCAAACATGTATTCATTCATGCAGCACCTTTTCATAATACTTGATTTTTCTCTGATAAAGATAAAAATAACAACGAGAGATCCTTGAACACAATTTTCCAAATGCAAATGCCATTGAGGTGTGAACCCTCGAGATTCGGAAAAACAAAAATAACAGCAGAAAGAAGGGGAGGTGCAGTGAGAAAGAGAGAGAGAGAGAGAGAGAGAGAGAGAGAGAGAGAGAGAGAGAGAGAGAGAGAGAGAGAGAGAGAGAGAGAGACGTTAAAGAGGATGGGGGAACGTAAACATTGTTGCCTTAATCCTTAAATTGATTCCGCTTTCACTCAAGATTTCGATTAAACCAACCGGATTATAACCAACCTAATATCTCAATTTCTCTCGCGCGACTTTTCGAAGATATATATACTAAGGGGATTTCTCGCTACCGTATATTTATATATATATATATATATATATATATATATATATATATATATATATATATATATATATATATATATATATATGTGTGTGTGTGTGTGTATATATATATATATACTTACATATATATATGTATACATATATGTGTATATATATGTATAATCTATATATATATATATATATATATATATATATATATATATATATATATATATATATATACTATGTATGTATGTATGTATGTGTATATATATATATATATATATATATATATATATATATATATATATATATATATATGTATGTATGTATGTATATGTATATTTCTACATATATTTGTATGTATATATATTTACTTACACACACACACACACACACATATATATATATATATATATATATATATATATATATACATAACACATATGCCTATATATATATATATATATATATATATATATATATATATATATATATATATATATATATATATATATATATATATATATATGTGTGTGTGTGTGTGTGTGTGTGTGTGTGTGTATAATACAGGAGGAAAATTATGGTGGATGAAATCAAAGCTTTCCAAGACTCTGATTATGATTAATAGTGGTTTTAGGGCAATGGATCCTCCCCACCCCGAGCTATTCATTGATTTTTATCTCATTTATATTACTGGGTGGCAATCTTTATAGCAAATTAACTAATGAGAAACATATTTAGTCTGATCTCATCTCAATTAATAAAAGAATCTCTAAATTAAGAAAATCTAGCATAATTTTAGAAACCTGTTTCTTGTGTAGGTGTATGTGGTATATTTTATTTCCTCTGTCCTATCACATTTTCTTGTATTTTCCTCTGGTCTTTAGCCACCAGCTCTTATTTTGAATTGTTTGGCAGAAACTTATTGTTTATCAAATTCCCTATCCATGTTCTAGATGTTAATCTAGACATTGACGTTGTTACCAAATTGGTCATGCTCTATAAGGTTTTACTAAGCTCTTAACATACTTAACATTCATACCTTCCAAGTGTAAACCATTTTACCACCCAGCAGGTAGTACTCGGCATGCAGTTACTTGTAACAATCTTGCTTTTTTCGTAAAGCTTAATTTTCTAGATTTTTTTTATTCCATATTTTGTCATTTTTTTCGTTCAATAATTGAATTGGAGGAAATTAAAAATCTAAACTTAGTATAAATGCGTTTCATGAATTATCCTTTACTTATTTGCTCAACTTTATATGCTTTTTCCTCTCTCTCTCTCTCTCTCTCTCTCTCTCTCTCTCTCTCTCTCTCTCTCTCTCTCTCTCTCTCTCTCTCTCTCTCTCTCACACACACACACACACACACACACATATATATATATATATATATATATATATATATATATATATATATATATATATATATATATATATATATATATACATACATATATATAGTTAGATATATATATCTATATATATATGTATATATAGATATATATGTATATATATATAAATAAATAATATACATATATGCATATACTGTACATGTATCAAAACAATACATAAATACAAACTTGCCTGCATACGTTCTAACTTCGAAATAAATAAATTCAGACATCTCCGAAAAAAAATATGAATAAAAGGGTCAATGATAAGGGCGAGACACATCAAATCCCATTAAGAAATTACCCCAAAGCTGGTATGGAAAGAGGCGTGTCACGTGATATCGAATGGAAGGCAAATGGAGCTTTGGCCATTCATGTAACATTTTGACATTCAACACCAGTAAGTAAGAGGTTTATCGAATATGCTCGGTAATAGAAAATCTACGATTAACGTTAAAGTTAATTCTACTTTCATTTATTATTAAAGTATATTTTACTGTAATATATATGTATATATATGTATATATATATATATATATGTGTGTGTGTGTGTGTGTGTGTGTGTGTGTGTGTGTGTATATATATGTAAATATACAGTGTTTATATATATATATATATATATATATATATATATATATATATATATATATATATATATATATATATATATATATATATATATAGTTGTGTTTTGTTGCAGGAGGTTGGATTTGGTTTCGGGTCCTGTTTAGGGTTGAGGTAGCCTATTGGAAACGTCGCTGCCTGGCGAACTGCTGAAATGGGATTCGAGACCCGCTCAAACTTGATAGTTTCATATAGTGTCTGCAACCTCACAATCCTTGTGAGCTAAGGATACAGTGTATAAGGGAGCTGAGTAATCTGCAGCCATTGCATGGCCCTCCCTGGTCTTATTTTGGTTGGAGAGGGGCCTTGGACGATGATCATATGCATATATGCTCAGTCTTTACTGCACTGTCCTATTTGGGCACTGTCATTGTGCCTTGCCTGCCTCTGCCCTTCATGAGTTACATTTAAACGTTTATGAGTCGTTTCTTGCGAATATATATATATATGTGACTACTTCAAGTCATAGTAGACATACCTTAACCATCTACTCTTCTATCTAAAGAAGAGGCCGATGGCAAGGGACACCGGATGGCCTATTTTATCCGAAGCAGGAGGAAAAGAAAGGGGAGGAGGGGAAAACAAGATGAATCTATTACTAATGAAGTTTATTAATAAAAGCAACGAAAAATATTGTTTCTATCCACACTCTGGAACTTGACCTTTCATTTAGGAATATTCACGCACAGACTTTATCTTTTCGTGAAAGTTTTTAAAGCTTCAAGAGCTTACATTCTCCAGAGGCTTTCTTAACAGTGATTTAACTTTTCAGCATTTTCCGATAACCTCTCTAGCTTGATATATAATTCACAGGTCTTTTAAACAAATAAAATAAAGCTTAAAATGCTATCAAGGTTATATATCTTGAACAATATCACTTGAAATTTACATCATTTGTCGAATTTTGGTTTTGTTTTCGTTTCCATTTCCCCTTGTTTTCAACTTCAATTGTTTACTGATGGACGCAATACTTCTTCCCTTTCAATTCTTTTGACGCTCCCAAAAACTTGATCAAGAAATAATTCCACTATTACTTTTTCCTGGGGGAAAGAACAAGGTTTGTTTTCTGATCCAGTTATGACCACCTTCTTTCCTTTGTGAATCTCCCATATTTATATAAAGAGCAAGTGTCTGGGTATATACTCATTTTATATATATGTATATATATATATATATATATATATATATATATATATATATATATATATATATATATATATATATATATATATATATATATATATATATATGTATATATACATATATATATATATATATATATATATATATATATATATATATATATATATATATATATATATATATATATATATATATATATATGTGTGTGTGTGTGTGTGTGTGTGTGTAGTTTTACTTTCGGTCACGCTCAGTGACAAGAAGTTGAATACAGTATCTCCCCGTCCCTCGGTTAGGGGGGAGAGGAGTAGTCATACCCTGGTGAGAGGAATTGTAGTTAGGAAAGGGAGAGGGGTTGAGAAGGATTGAATTTGTGAATTTGTGTGTACATATCTATCTAACTATTTAGCTGTCATTTTTGGCGGGTCACGAACACTAGTGCCCGTATACTTCATTACTTCATATTTTCATCTTTATTCATTTTCCATTATGGATGGCTTGACAATCTGTCTCTTCCATTGAAGATTTATGTGAATCAGTGGCCGATGAGAAAGGCCTCGGGCTGCTCTATTTTTGCCGATACAGGAAGGAAAGAAGAAAGGTGGAAAGGAAACAAGAGGAGGTTTTCTAGTGATGAATTTTGTATATAAAAGAAACTTGAAATAATTTCTTTATCCACCAGCTGGCAGTATCCATTTGCACAGTATTTTTCTAGACTAAAGATATATCTTTATTTACGAAGAAGGGTTTTCTAACCTACTGAGGCATGCTGAGCAAGTTGATGATTATATTGATATTAAAAGAAAAAATTGGAATTTCAAAGATTATACCCTGTCTACATTACGTATTTAAGCAATTGCAGTAAATGTCCGATGCTGTATTGAATTAATAAACAATACCCCTAGGAAATATATCGTTTTTTTAAGGTACATTCGGGCACACTATTCTGTCTCTTCCTCTTATTTTTTTTAAGTTTTTATAGTTTATATAAGTGATATTTATTTCAATGTTATTGTTCCTTAAAATATTTTACTTCTTGTTTCCTTTCATCACTGGGCTATTTTCCCTGTTGGAGCCACTGGGCTTATAGCATCCTGCTTTTCCAACTAGGGTTGTAGTTTAGCAATCAATAATAATAATAATCTTCTAGCATTACGTCCACGCTTTAAGAAAATCTTCTCTTTAAGACAATCAGATGGAAAAGGTTATTGTTCGTGACATACTTATGTGAGATTAATTCAATGTACAATTTATAACTTTTGACATTCAAACAACATATAATATCAAATCAGAAGGGCAGAATTAGATTTTTCTTTTCCATCTGCAACAAGATATGTTGAGATTTTATGTAGTCACTTATGGCATTAAAAGATATGTTGAGATTTTATGTAGTCACTTATGGCATTAAAAGATATGTTCAGATTTTATGTAGTCACTTATGGCATTAAAAGATATGTTCAGATTTTATGTAGTCACTTATGGCATTAAAAGATATGTTCAGATTTTATGTAGACACTTATGGCATTAAAAGATATGTTCAGATTTTATGTAGTCATTTATGGCATCAAAAAATATGTTCAGATTCTATGTAGTCATCTATGGCATTAAAATATATGTTCAGATTTTATGGAGTCACTTATGGTATTAAAAAATATGTTCAGATTTTATGTAGTCATCTATGGCATTAAAATATATGTTCAGATTTTATGGAGTCACTTATGGTATTAAAAAATATGTTCAGATTTTATGTAGTCACCTATGGCATTAAAATATATGTTCAGATTTTATGGAGTCACTTATGGTATTAAAAAATATGTTCAGATTTTATGTAGTCATCTATGGCATTAAAATATATGTTCAGATTTTATGGAGTCACTTATGGTATTAAAAAATATGTTCAGATTTTATGTAGTCACCTATGGCATTAAAAGATATGTTCAGATTTTATGTAGTCACCTATGGCTTTAAAAGATATGTTCAGATTTTATGTAACTTATGGCATTAAGAGAACGAAATATACACGCGCTAGATTAAAGTTGAGCTATTCCACGAGATATTCCGAATAATAGTTTGGAATAAACAATAACTAGGTGAAATCTTCCAGTTATTGGTCTGGGATTTATAATGTGCATAACTCATAGGTTTTCGGAATATTCGAAATGATGAATCCTTAAACGGATTTGTTTTCCTATAACTCGGAAGAAAGCAAAAATTCTTTAGATCCTCAAAACAATGGATCAAAAGAAAGCATATTATTATGATTATTATTATTATTTCCTCCGCCAACGAGTTGGAAGGAGGTTATGTTTTCGCCCCTGTTTGTGTTTGTTTTGTGTGTATGTTTGCTTGTGAACAGCTTTCTGGCCATAAAGTTAATCGTAAAGTAATGAAACTTGCAGGGATGAACTGTTATGGAAAAAGCTGGAAATTATTAAATTTTGGAAAGTCAAGGTCACGGTCAAGCAAAATGTCCAATTCACGTAATCAGCCATAAGTTTGGACATCGATGTCCCAGAAACTTCAAACTTGGTTCATATTTGAGTGTATGAAAATCCACGCAAATTAATACATGTTAAGGTCAAAGGTCAAGGTCGAGCCGCTCTAGCTATTATTATTATTATTATTATTATTATTATTTTTATTATTATTAACAGCCGGTGTAGAAAAGTATTCTTCTCGTAATTAGGATACAAGAAAGTACTCAAGGTTTTATTTTGCTGTATGATTAAAGTAAACATATTAATTATTTTGTAAAATATTGACTAAATATGTTATACTGGAATAACTGAAAAAATTGCTTTCAGTGTCCATGGGAATTTGTGTGAGCATACACGCACAGTATATATATATATATATATATATATATATATATATATATATATATATATATATATATATATATATATATGTCTGTGTGTGTGTGTATATATATATATTTATATATATAAATATATATATATATATATATATATATATATATATATATATATATATATATATATATATATATATTGTGGGTGCGTTTATGGTTTGGTCCTGTGGTAGGAATATGAGGAAAGTTTTGGTGAAAACTTCGATTGAAGGTAATGGATACCAAAACATGACCGATGAATTGAGCAGTAAAGGCGTTGGGACGGTAGATCATTTGTATCATAGACATGCTATATTACGTGCTATATTGAGGTGAGTAACACAGCGTATGTAGAGTGGTCAATTTGATGGTGACGAGCCTTCTTTCCCGATAAATATAGCGGTTGAAGATGTGAGAGTTTCAGTATGGACTGTTCTTGGGTGAATGATAAGGGGACTGCTGATATGAGAACATTCCTATTTTGAAAAAGTGGCTTATTGATCTGTGTGTGTATATATATATATATATATATATATATATATATATATATATATATATATATATATATATATATATATATATATATATATACAGTATATATGCATATATGTGTGTGTGTATGTGTGTTTCTGTACCCTACTAGGGGCAATTTGTACCTTTTGACCTGGGTTTTGCATTTACATAACTAAATATATATATGTGTGTTTGTGTGTGTATATATATATATATATATATATATGCATGTATGTATGTATATATTTATGTATGTATTTATGTATCTATAGAAAAATATAGTTATATATGTATTTAATTGTTGAAGCACGAAAAAGGGTCATGGCATAACTTTCGATGCCAAATCAAGAACACGAAGTCATTAGCATGCAGGGCCCCTTGACCAGGCTCAGACGCAGAATAACTAAATTGAAACTAATTTTTGGGAATTTCCACTGACAAATGAAGTCATGAGATCCCACTTTGCCAGATGTACTGTATTGGATTACCCTTTAATACCGAAGTATTGTATGTTTGATTATCAGTCTTGGAGTGGAATGAAACGCTATTGCATGGTTTGAAATAACCTATTTATAAGATTTATTTAATTAATAAGGACAAAATAATTATTAAGCGTGAATTAATTTGTTCGCATCAGATTTATGAAATTCAAAATTGATTATATAATTAATTTAGATTGATTAGAGACTGAAGAATGATAAGGATATTGTCATATAGAAACCTTAAAAGACAATTAATTAGAAAGAATTAATTTGTCAGATCCATTGATGTATATATAAGTTAATTGGAAACTTCAAATGATTGAACAAATGAAGATTGAAGTGCCTTTTCCAAATTGTTTTAATTTTATTCAAAATAATAGTTTGATATGCTTGTTTTCCTAAAATTTCAATTAGATTGTAATTTTTTTCATAATGTACCTGAAGTTATGTAATTTTTTTTATGGCTGCAAGAAAAATTCATAACTATGAATAGTAGAGTACAAAATATTTTATAATATATAGTTTGGTAACACGACCTTTATTCTAAATAATTATAGAGGATTTTGATTCATTTATTTATTCTCTTAGCATTATTTATCAGCATGTCCATCAGCCAGTGTCGAAATCAATGTAGCGCCTCAGGTACTAAGATGATATTACCTCACGAGGCAGAAAAAAAAAAACAAGAACCAAAAAAAAAAAAAAAGGATGAAGTAAAATCGAGAGAAAAAAAAATAGAAAAAAATATGAACGCAATGCAAAGCAAGAGAGGTAAATGCGCCATAATCCGTGTATGTATCTCCTTCATGCCCAAAGGTGCAATGAAATATTAGAAAAATTGTGAAAGGTATCGAGAAGAATGACGGAAACTGGTTTGGCCACCTACCATTTAGCTTGATGGTAAGGGGGGAAGGATACGCTCTTTCTGATCGACCACTGCACGTTTGTTGAATACAAGCACACGGAGGTTTCCTTCAATAGACAGTTGTTATAGTTTTATGATTGCCATAAATTAGGTCTTTTTTTAAATAGAGACTCTTAAAAAGTTCCTTTCAAAGGAATAAAGTCTTCATGAACCAGTTGGAATCGACCACTGCACCTTTGTTGAATACAAACACACGGAGGATTCCTTCAATCTGTTGTTTTATTTTTATAATTGCCTTAAATTGTGCCTTTTTTAAGTAAATACGCTTAAAAAGTCCCCTTCAAACGAATAGTCTTCATAAACTAGTTGGAATTATTTTGAAAATTAGTTTTCAAATTTTCAAACAAACGAGTAGCATTAGAGTCAAGACATTCCCTTAAAGATTAATTATCATCAAATCACTGAAGCTTCCAATCAATTTTTCAGAGTTCAATCGCAACAAAAACTTTCCCGCGACTTGCCCCGTAAGTTTCCTTACACTGTAATTACGTAGAAACCTGTTGTCAATTGTAACTAGAGCATTGCCAGGCTAGACAGTCACATCACAATGATGTAATCCAACGGCATAAGGAGATATTTATAAAACTTATTCCACAAAAGTATTACGACGTCGCTCGGATGCGCCGGAAAAGGGCCAGGTGCGAGATGACGACAACGTTCACTGACGTCGAATGCGAACACCACGGGCGATGTGGCCAGACTGACTGAGACTCGAGTCTCCCCGACTCGGAACGATGGGCCAAACCTTTACAACTGGATGGGGTTTGGCCTTGTGGATTCTCCTCCCCCCTCCCCCTCCTCCTCCTCCTCCTCTTCTTCTCTGGGTTGCTACGAGGAGCCCTGCAAGAAGGGTAGTCGGACGCCGTCAGCTAAAATGCTTGCGTCTCGAGAGACGCAAAATTATATTTGATGTGTCAACACCGTACTTCCACTTTCGGAGCAATTTCATCTCATCCATGTAGATTTTCTTTACGTTTGATTATTTTCTTTTTTTAAGTAATAAGGATAATATTAAGCAACAATATCGAACTAGCTAATCATTTCATACATAAAGTTTTGTTAGCAATACGAAACAATTTCGCAGTTTCATCTCTTCCATGTGAATGTTCCTGATGTTTAAAGATTGATAATTTTTTAAGTATTGAGTGTAATATTAATTAACTGAAAATCCAACCAACTATTAATTTCATACATACAGTTTTGTTAACAATACGAAAATTAAAACAAAATATGCAATTGCAATTGCTTTTGCTAGTATAGGCTACAGTGCGAACTTCAGTTGAATAATTCTTTTAAATATTCTAGGTCGGGCTCTGATATTTGTAAACAATGGGAACCGGCTTCCGTTCAAGGGAAAAATTACTCAAGAATTCATGATTCTGTTCCGGGTGGCCACATTTCTCCCACGACGGCTAGAGTACCGTAAACATGCTGTTGCACATTCATGAATTTCTCTTTCGTCGACGTTGCCAGATGTTTTGGAGGAGAGTTTTTATTTTCTTATTTACTATTTTATTCAAACAACTAGCTTTGTCTAAAGTATATATTTACATTATCAATATGATGTTTCATCAATATACATGGATTCTTACTGACATCGTTTCAAGAATACAGGGAAATTAGTATAAATCGCAGAACAAAGTGATAGTGGTCAGTTGCCAGTTATCTAAATATTTCACCCATTTACCGAAACATGGAGTGAATGCAATGTTTGTATTAGACAAAGGCATCAAGACGTGTTTAGAAAGTAACTTTTAACGACACGTTTTGCAAGTTGTGGTAGCTTATGGAAGACGTCCTTGCCTAGCGATCTGCTGGACTGGGATTCGAGAAACGCTCAAGCTCGATAGTTTCTTGTAGTGTCTGCAACTTCACCATCCTTGTGAGCTAAGGATGGGGGATTTGGGAGTTATTAGCAGCCATTGCCTGGCCATCCCTGGTCCTTACTTGTGTGGAGAGGGTTTTTTGTGCGCTGATCATATGTAATTTATATATGGTCAGTCTAGGGCATTGCCCTACAGCCCTGGGGCATTGTCACCATCCCTTTCCTTTGCCATTCATGAGTCACCTTTAAACCACATACTTTTGCAAGTTGTTAGAAAAACATGACTGTGGTGATGATGATGGTATTATTATTATTATTATTATTATTATTATTATTATTATTATTATTATTATTATTTTTATTTTAAATAACCAGGAAACTGTCGGTAAGATTTTGCACATTTTTGTTTTATTTTCCTTTTCTCTTATTCATCATTATACCATGCGGAGTAGTCTGGTATTCAGTGAATAATAGAGAATTGGTGTTTCCTAATATGTACAGAACCCAAGGTATATGAACGAATATTATGGATGAAAGATAGTGCAATAAAAAAAACCCCACAGTAAATTATCAGTCAAGACCAAGAACTAGTTTTTGGTAATTTGAAACAAATCTCCAATGAGTTCCTGTGAAAGTGCGGTATTTAGTCATTGTACCGCCGTGCAATACACGCTGGCAACAAATATACAGAAGCTCCCCAGAACTTATCTTTAAAATGAGAAAAGCAAGAAATATTGAGTAACTTTCCGAGAAACATATATCAAGTGGTATGTCACTGTTCATACAACTTTCCTGGACCAGGGTTCGATTCCCGGCCGGTCAGAAGCTATTGTCTTTGTGTGATTTCGCCTGGGGCTCTGATCCCGAGGTCGTTAAGATAATCCAGACATTAATATATAAAAAATATACGGCTTATTTGAATATGAAAAACACGTCTAAATGTGCAAAATTTATCATATATATATATATATATATATATATATATATATATATATATATATATATATGTAATGTATATATATATATATATATGTATGTATGTATAGAACAACAACAAATGCAGCAGCTGTTTCCAGTCCACTGCAGGTCAAAGGCCTCTTGAGACATGTCCTTATTCATATCTGGGGTTTGGCCAGTTTTCATCACAACGCTGTGCAGTGAGGATTGGTGATGGTGGGTGATTTTAGTTTGATCGCTCACACCAAACCAACCTAGTATGGGTGGCCCTGGTCATGGTGATGCGCAAACCCTTTCCCCACGTTAAGGTATCACGACTAGAAACCTTTCCTGAAAGAATTGATTGACAGAACCCAAATTGTTCACAAGGAGAGAAACTAAGGCAGGCTCACAATAGCTAGAGCTGTAAGCGTCACACTTCAAAAGCCAATATTGAACATTCAGTGGTATTCTAATTATACGCTCCCTTCAAGCTGAAAGCGATACAGATAATATCTGCAATGGTGCAGGTTCGAGCATACGTCTCTGTGGGTATGAGCGTAGATATATATATATATATATATATATATATATATATATATATATATATATATATATATATATATATGTATATATATATATATATATATGTGTGTGTGTGCGTGTATATATATATATATATATATATATATATATATATGTATATGTATATATATATATATGTATATATATATGTACTGTATATATATATATATATATATATATATATATATATATATATATATATATATATGTATATATATGTATTGTATATATATATATGTATATATATATGTACTGATATATATATATATATGTATGTATGTATATGTACTGTATGTATATACATACATATATATATATATATATATATATATATATATATATATATATATATATATATATATACAAATAAATTTCTACCTCATACTTGGGATCGAACCCTAGCCCCTTCTAATGAAAGGCCAGGTCGCTTCCAACCATGCCACCAGAAGCCATAAAAGAAGTCGGAACCTAACTGCTAATGTGCAGTTCAGGATTTACCTGGCGAGACATCAGTCTTTTACCAGCGAGTATTCTCCGACTTCCCGCCCTACCAGGTGACACAGTTGATAGTAATTCTTTCAAATTACCCCTATTGAGTCAATATGGATAAATATCAACACAATATCATGTTCAAATAGAACTAAATTTCTACCTCAAACCTCCGACTTCTTTTATGGCTTCTGGGGCCATGGTTGGAAGCGACCTGGCCTTTCATTTGAAGGGGCTAGGGTTCGATCCCAAGTATGAGGTAGAAATATATTTTTATTTGAGCACGTTGTGTTAATATTTACCCATATTGACTCATTAGGGGTAATTTGAAAGAATTAATATCAATTGTGTTATCTGGTGGGCCGGGAAGTGGGGGAAAACTCGCTGGTAAGAGACTGATGTCTCGCCAGGTAACTCCTGAACTGCAGATTAGTAGTTAGGTTCCGACTTCTTTTATGGCTTCCGGTGACATGGTTGGAAGCGACCTGGCCTTTCATTACAAGGTGCTAAGGTTCGATCCCAAGTATGAGGTAAAAATATATTTCTATTTGAGCACGTTGTGTTAATATTTACCCATATTGACTCATTAGGGGTAATTTGAAAGAATTACTATCAATTGTGTCATCTGGTGGGCCGGGAAGTGGGGGAAAACTCGCTGGTAAGAGACTGATGTCTCGCCAGGTAACTCCTGAACTGCAGATTAGTAGTTAGGTTCTGACTTCTTTTATGGCCTCTGGTGACATGGTTGGAAGCGACCTGGCCTTTCATTAGAATGGGATAGGGTTTGATCCCTAGTATGAGGTAGAAATTTATTTCTATATGAGCACGATATTGTGTTGATATTTATCCATATATATATATATATATATATATATATATATATATATATATATACATATATATATGTATATATATATATTATATATATATATATATATATATATATATATATATATATATATATATATATATATATATACTTTATGTGTGTATATATATATATATATATATATATATATGTATTTATATATATATATTTATATATATAGATATATAAATATATATATATATAAACATAAATATATATAAATATATAATCAGCCATTATCGTCTAAGGGCTTCTGAAATTTGAAATATTTCACCTTTCATTTTTAATTTTTCCATTTTGAATTTCTATAGTATATAATTTCAAAATAATCGATCATAAATTCCGTACTACATCATATATAAAAGGAATTGCAAACTTATGTTAATCAATAATCGCAATCATAATTTCTTTAATCAAAGGCTTACAGGCGGGAATCTAAAGAAGCTGAGAAAATACGAGGATTCCTATAGGAAACACACTGACGCCCCTAAGGCAATCGCCTTTAATAAAAATAGTATAAGAGAAAAGCTGTGTCCCAAAAGCACATAATGCACATGACTGTGTGTGTGTAAATTCACATAGAGAAATACACACACTTCTTACTTTACTCATTCTTTACTTTAGTTGCGCATCATTAATTGACTGATTATGTTCTTTGGCATTCTGACATCTAAGGTCATTGACACCCATATTATTTGTTATAAATAGATATATATTAATTCAGTTTAAAACAATGAAAGCAAAAACTTCCTTATAACAGTTAGATATCTTTCAGAAGACCTGCTTCTGAAATAAATTTAAAAATACCACTATTTTTGTACGACACATCATGTCCGAGAATCTTGGCAAGGATGAATCTGCCATCCTCACCTTGAGCCTCAAACAGATGTGTACTTTTTAAGATCCTTCAATCTTTATGGAGGTGGGGGGGGGGCATATCAGACTTTACATTCTTTTGTATAATTAGAGCCCTCTTTTCCGAAGGTATGTGTATATTTACATACAAGAAACTATCGAGCTTGAGCGGGTCTCTATCCCCAATCCCGCAGAACGCCAGGTAGGGCTATTTCCAATAGGCTATCACAACCTTTTGAATGAACTAAATGCTATTTTTTCGCTATTTAACTATAAACTAATGGGACAGATAGTCTTGACAAGATAAAAGATAATCCGCCAGTAAATTGGTAAAGAAATAATTTAATTTATCCACCAATAAATAGAAAAACGATCCAAGTGAAAATAAAAATCGCACAAGAAGAGTTGGAACCTTCCAGAAAAATTAAGGGACTTAGGAAAGACAAAATTTATCTTTACAACATTGATTTATTAACTTTAAAACTCTCATCAACGTTGGCGTTATGTTAGCGTACCCGATTTGTTATTTTGGGGAAATTCCATAAAGTTGTAGTAACTTTCGAAAGTTTTGTTATGATATAACTCCCACAAAAATAAATAAGCTTTGATGATGGGACTCGCTCCCTTGTTTATTTAGTGTAGTTTAATGTTATCAGGGTTATGTATATTTGTTAGCATTCAATGTATTTATTAATATAATTTAATGGTTGGATAATGTTGCAAATGCTGTAGGTCCTATGCCTTTTAAGGGTGAGGATCAATGTTTTACTGGCCGTTTATTAATTAATTATTACCTCAATTTTAAGTTATATGCTTTATAGAATATTTTACCTGTTGTTTTAACTGAAAGTCTTTAAATTGATGACCATATGTCATCTTTCTCTATATTTTCTTTATATAAGGCTATTATTATTATTATTATTATTATTATTATTATTATTATTATTATTATTATTATCATCCAAGCTACAACCCTAGCTGGAAATGCAGAATGCTAAAAGTCAATAGGCTCCAGCAAGGAAAGTAGCCTAGTGATGATTAGAACTAAAGAAATAACAAATGAATTATATATGAGAAGTAATAAATAAAAAATATAATATTTTAACGTTGCTAACAATGTTTGAATACTGTAAACCGTCATATATACCGAAAAACTATGAAAAGAGTCTTATGACAATCTGTTCAACAGAAAAGCAGTTGAACTTTTCAAGTTCTACCGATTCGACCACCAGATTAGGAAAATCATTCCACAATCTGATAACAGCGGGAATACAAATTCTAGAATACTAAGCAGTATTGAGTCTTATGATGAAGAAGGCCAGACTGTTATTATTATTATTATTATTATTATTATTATTATTATTACTATCCAAGCTACAACCCTAGTTGGAAAAGCAAGATGCTATAAGCCCAGGGACTCCAACAGGGAAAAATAGCCCAGTGAGGAAAGGAAATAAGGAAATAAATAAATGAAGAGAACAAATTAACATTAAATCATTCTAAAAACAGTAACAACGTCAAAACAGACATGTCATATATAAACTATTAACAACATCAAAAACAAATGTCATAAATAAACTATAAAAGACTCATGTCCGCCTGGTCAACAAAAAAGCATTTGCTCCAACTTTGAACTTTTGAAGTTCTACTGATTCAACCACCCGATTAGGAAGATCATTCCACAACTTGGTAACAGCTGGAATAAAACTTCTAGAGTACTGCGTAGTATTGAGCCTCGTGATGGAGAAGGCCTGGCTATTAGAATTAACTGCCTGCCTAGTATTACGAACAGGATAGAATTGTCCAGGGAGATCTGAATGTAAAGGATGGTCAGAGTTATGAAAAATCTTATGCAACATGCATAATGAACTAATTGAACGACGGTGCCAGAGATTAATATCTAGATCAGGAATAAGAAATTTAATAGACCGTAAGTTTCTGTCCAATAAATTAAGATGAGAATCAGCAGCTGAAGACCAGACAGGAGAACAATACTCAAAACAAGGTAGAATGAAAGAATTAAAACACTTCTTCAGAATAGATTGATCACCGAAAATCTTGAAAGACTTTCTCAATAAGCCTATTTTTTGTGCAATTGAAGAAGACACAGACCTTATATGTTTCTCAAAAGTAAATTTACTGTCGAGAATCACACCTAAAATTTTGAAAGAGTCATACATATTTAAAGAAACATTATCAATACTGAGATCCGGATGTTGAGGAGCCACCGTCCTTGACCTACTTACAATCATACTTCGAGTTTTGTTAGGATTCAACTTCATACCCCATAATTTGCTCCATGCACTAATTCTAGCTAAATCTCTATTAAGGGATTCACCAACCCTAGATCTACATTCAGGGGATGGAATTGATGCAAAGAGAGTAGCATCATCTGCATATGCAACAAGCTTGTTTTCTAGGCCAAACCACATGTCATGTGTATATAGTATGAAAAGTAATGGGCCAAGAACACTACCCTGTAGAACACCGGATATCACATTCCTATAGTCACTATGGTGCCCATCAACAACAACTCTTTGAGATCTATTACTTAAAAAATCAATAATAATGCTAAGAAACGACCCACCCACTCCCAACTGTTTCAGTTTGAAAACAAGGGCCTCATGATTAACACGGTCAAAGGCAGCACTAAAATCAAGGCCAATCATACGAACTTCCCGACCACAAAAAAGGGATTTCTGTACAGCATTGGAGATTGTAAGAAGGGCATCACATGCTCCAAGGCCTTTACGAAAACCAAATTGCAAACTAGGGAGTAAATGATTACCTTCAGCAAACCTATTAAGACGTTTTGCCAGAAGACGTTCAAAAACTTTAGATAATATGGGAGTTATGGAAATTGGGCGGTAATCAGTGGGACTTGAGCTACCACGAACACATTTACATAGAGGAGTAACATTACCAATTCTCCAACTAGTGCTAAAAGCTCCTCTTCTTGCTAACTTGCGCAAAATAACAGATAACTTTGGAGCTAAGAAATCTGCTGTCTTTATAAAAAACAAAGGAAAAATACCAACTGCATATTTACATTGTTAAAAAAAATCGTAATTTTGATCTGAAATGCTCCTTGAAAATATACTTTTCTCAACCGTATTTTAGTAAAATACAGGCGATTGTAGTTTTTACCCTACTTTGTTATTATATTTTACGGGTTGGTGATGTACCAACCGTGTGTCACACGATCGTACATAGTAACGACATTTCATTTTGTGTATATATTATGCTTGTATCTTCGCTCTCCCCTCGCACTAAAAAGAACCTGAAATAACATGTATGTTTTTCTCACCGTTAACTGTTAACCGATGCGTGTCGGTTTGAACAGGAAATTTCCTGTTGCATTGAGTTTTTGTATATAAAGGAGAGTGTTCTGTAATAAAGTTACTCAGTTGCTTTCATCCTGTCTTTGAGTCACAACCTTCTCTCGGCTCGTTACAGTGACCGTAAAATCACTCCTTAACGTCAATATATCCGTCTTTAAAACGGTAAATGTCTTCCATGATTTTTACCCTTTTTTACATAAAATTTCTAACAGTTTAGTATTACCTACAGGATAGTACAGTCTATATGAAGATCGAGATGCAAGGATGATCAGAATTATATATCATGTACCACTTGAATATTATGCATACTTTTCTTCGAGTTTTTCAGTAACTACCACGAAATTTTATTTTAGGACCATAAAACTTATTAATTCAGTAAAACAACTCTTAAAAGAATAGTAAGCTATTTCTAGATACTATGCATTTGTTGAGAGATCTTGCAAGTTACCCACTCACAAGGTGAGAGTTTTCTAAATACTATGCATTTGTTGAGAGATCTTGCAAGCTACCCACTCACAAAGTGAAAGTTTTCTAGATACTATGCATTTGTTGAGAGATCTTGCAAGCTACCCACTCACAAGGTGAGAGTTTAATACCTATCACTTCTACTTTAGCTCAATGATTTTGAGGTATAATCCCTCTACGTCAATAAATCTGTCCCACAAGTACACAGTGACATTGTATAGAATATAAAATTTTAGAGTGAGATTTCTTTTAAGAAACTGAGTATGCTGTTTACATATCAAAAGTATTGTTCATAAAGCAATTCCTCCCTTTTCTAGAGCATCTAGAAAGTTATTTTTTTTAAAGTGCCTCTTTATTCACAGTTACATATGAAATATCTTTTCTTGCTTCAACGCAATTTTCGATTTAAAATTTCCCTTTTAGTAGTGTATTTGATGCTGCCCATTCAGAAGACAGTAAAGGTAATTTCTATCTAAATCAAATGTTTGACCCTGTCAGGAATTAATGGTAATAGAGATGGAATGTTGTAGGAATTAATGATAATAGAGATAGAATGTTGCAGACAATTGACCATTGATTGCAAGAGATTTACAGTAATCCTCCTTTATGGCACTCAACAGGTGTATTATACATTTACTTTATTTTAATCTTTTCGTCATTTGATTGCAAATGAAAGGGCTGTTTCAGGATAAAAACCTGATTCCATTAAGGATATCTGGTACAGTTGGACACAAGAATTCCTGACACACCTCACTCTGAACAAGTGCACCCTTTTACACTCTTCCTATCCTGTGAGTTCCAGTGTTTAGTTCCGCCCACCACCTCTGCCATCACTCCGTACAATACCTGTTTGGTTACTCACCGCGAAGTAAGGGTGTGTGATAGGGTGCAATTCATCGGAGCGAGGTCTGTCAGGGACTTTTATGTCCAATTGTACATATGCGAAATTTGTTCTGGGAGTTTATTATTTACGCATACGGAATAGAAAAAAAAATAGTTTTTCTTATTATTATACTCATTTCATATCTTCTTTCAGAACAAAAAAAAAAAAAAATCTGGATTCCATGAAATGTTGTACACTTGAATATTTGCTCCAACGAGTGAAGTATTTACACTTCTTGTGCGATATGAAGTTGTTATTTTCAAACGTGTGAATTTATTTCAGTATAACAGAAGCTTATTACTTTGAGGATATGATGATATGAGATCCTGAAATCTTTCCATTTTTATTCAAAGTGATGATTATTTCAATTTTACCCGTTACCTTGTTTTTCTTTCGTCCTGAAAACTATTTCATTAAACACATTTTAGTGAATAGTGCATTTTAAAGCTATTTTTTTTCTTGTTCAGAACTCATCAGGTCTATTTTTTTTATCATATATATTTTTTTTATTCCAATCCACACTAGCACCCTAGCCACATGCTATCACGGTGGTATATTTTTTCATTTTTTTTTATTATATCAGTTACTCGTATCACTATCTAAGTTATTGATAATCTATTTTATATAATTTCAACAACCGATTTGGTTAATGTAAAACTAATTAAGAAATGTTAACATTACAGTTTCTTGTACATTAGCGTTAACTTTATATATATATATATATATATATATATATATATATATATATATATATATATATATATATATATATATATATATATATATATATATATATATATATATGTGTGTGTGTGTGTGTGTGTGTGTGTACACACAGTATATCGTGTATATTTGTGCCTTTGGTTTTGTGTACATATGCGAAAACGTTTGATACTGCAATCAATTGTTTGTGGTAAGCATTCATATGAGGCAAGTACTTAACTGCCTTTGATATCAAAAGTACATTTCAAAGAAGCTTCATTTGAGTATTAAAATTATACCATTAATAAAGATTTATTCATATCGGTTTGGAATTCCAGCCGTGTGAAATTTGTTAAATCATTTTGTTTCTCCCTCAAGGAATGAGATACCATTTTCTGTGCTACTCAGCCAGCATAGAAAACGGTTGACTTAGGCTAACTTAAATATCGGAACTGCGAGCTGCGAAAGAAATTATTATTATTATTATTATTATTATTATTATTATTGTTATTATTATTATTGTTATTATTATTATTATTAGCCAAGCTACAACCCTTGTTGGAAAAGCAAGATGCTCTGAGCCCAAGGGCTCCAACAGGGAAAAATAGCCCAGTGAGGAAAGGAAATAAGGAAATAAATAGATGATGAGAATAAATTAACAATATATCATTCTTAAAACGGTAACAGCGTCAAAACGGATATGTCCTATATAAACTATTAACAACGCCAAAAACAGATTTGTCATATATAAACTATAAAAAGACTCATGTCAGCCTGGTCAACATAAAAACATTTGCTCCAACTTTGAACTTTTGAAGTTCTACTGAATTCTTAATCAGTAAAAATCTTCTTTGTATGTGGAAATGCAATTTGGATTCATATAGCTATCAGGGCTAATGCTTGATGAAGCGCATACACTCGCTTGCGTACACAAATTATTCACGTTAATTACAGTTTCTTTGATATACGAGTATATTACATCGAAACAAAGACATTAAACCTTTGTAGTCCTCTAATAGGTATGTTACGCGTAAAAATAGAGTTTAAACTCTTTCATAATATTTGCAAATGTCTTGAGTGGTATTGGTATGCAACTTAATAACTAAACTTACTTACTTTAAGGGATTTTTTGCTAGTGTTTTCTCACTTCATCTTGTGTTATATTATCAAATCTCGTTAATGTTAGCTATGCAGCTTCTGTGATACAACACCAATCTGATTTGAAATATCCGTAAGAGACCCATTTCTATTTATTATTTTGTTTTAGAATAATTCAATTGATTTGTTAACCAGTTCTTGGTTGCTATACCCATCTGGTTCCTTTTTTTTATTTTATATTTCCAATTACACCATTTAGGAGACAATGTAACTTATACATGTGTATTGATGTTTCCGGGATCTTTTCCTCCTTTATAGGTAAATACATTGGCACTTTACAGTTTTGTATTCAAGCAATGGACTTGAGGATTTTAACAGAAACCACTTTCTTTTTACGTCCCTTTTTCGTCTTTTTGTCTAAAGTCTTCCCATCGAACCAAGATTTATTATTAACTGTTTAAGTCTTTTTCATCAATGGGCATATGATATCATATTCTTTTGTATTCACCCTATTATAAACAGTTGTAAGGTAATCAATCCATATAGAGCCCAATGAACCTTAGGGAATGTTGATAACATAATTTATTTTTCTGTATCTTCAACAATAAATACAAAGAGGGAAGTTTGACTTGTTTCTAATGCTTATTTTCTTTAGCAATGCAAGTTTCTGTAAAGATAATCTGAAAGTTATAACCTTGTACACTGGGAAAAATAGCCCACTTTTCCACATTATCTGATATAATATTATTCATTCCATCACATATATCCAAGTCCAACGTATGCCCAGTCAAAGTTGTTGCACAATCAATGTTATTAAACACTTAATATGATTCCAATAACTCACTAAAGGCTGAAGCATTACAAGCTGATGCGTCATCCATCCAAAGATTGAAATCTCCACAGA
>NC_090732.1:167851038-167868538 GCF_036898095.1 Palaemon carinicauda | reverse complement strand
TCTGGCAAAACGTCTTAACAGGTTTGCTGAAGGTAATCATCTACTCCGTAGTTTGCAATTTGGTTTTCGTAAAGGCCTTGGACCATGTGATGCCCTTCTTACAATCTCCAATGCTGTACAGAAATCCCTTGATTGTGGTCGGGAAGTTCGTATGATTGGCCTTGATTTTAGTGCTGCCTTTGACCGTGTTAATCATGAGGCCCTTGTTTTCAAACTGAAACAGTTGGGAGTGGGTGGGTCGTTTCTTAGCATTATTATTGATTTTTTAAGTAATAGATCTCAAAGAGTTGTTGTTGATGGGCACCATAGTGATTATAGGAATGTGATATCCGGTGTTCCACAGGGTAGTGTTCTTGGCCCATTACTTTTCATACTATATACACATGACATGTGGTTTGGCCTTGAAAACAAGCTTGTTGCATATGCAGATGATGTTACTCTCTTTGCATCAATTCCATCCCCTGAATGTAGATCTAGGGTTGGTGAATCCCTTAATAGAGATTTAGCTAGAATTAGTGCATGGTGCAAATTATGGGGCATGAAGTTGAATCCTAACAAAACTCAAAGTATGATTACAAGTAGGTCAAGGACGGTGGCTCCTCAACATCCGGATCTCAGTATTGATAATGTTTCTTTAAATATGTATGACTCTTTCAAAATTTTAGGTGTGATTCTCGACAGTAAATTTACTTTTGAGAAACATATTATATAAGGTCTGTGTCTTCTTCAATTGCACAAAAAATAGGCTTATTGAGAAAGTCTTTCAAGATTTTCGGTGATCAATCTATTCTGAAGAAGTGTTTTAATTCTTTCATTCTACCTTGTTTTTGAGTATTGTTCTCCTGTCTGGTCTTCAGCTGCTGATTCTCATCTTAATTTGTTGGACAGAAACTTACGGTCGATTAAATTTCTTATTCCTGATCTAGATATTAATCTCTGGCACCGTCGTTCAATTAGTTCATTATGCATGTTGCATAAGATTTTTCATAACTCTGACCATCCTTTACATTCAGATCTCCCTGGACAATTCTATCCTGTTCGTAATACTAGGCAGGCAGTTAATTCTAATAGCCAGGCCTTCTTCATCACGAGACTCAATACTACGCAGTATTCTAGAAGTTTTATTCCAGCTGTTACCAAGTTGTGGAATGATCTTCCTAATCGGGTGGTTGAATCAGTAGAACTTCAAAAGTTCAAAGTTGGAGCAAATGCTTTTTTGTTGACCAGGCGGACATGAGTCTTTTTATAGTTTATTTATAACATATTTGTTTTTGTTGTTGTTAATAGTTTATATATGACATGTCTGTTTTGACGTTGTTACTTGTTTTAGAATGATTTATTGTTAATTTGTTCTCTTCATTTATTTATTTCCTTATTTCCTTTCCTCACTGGGCTATTTTTCCCTGTTGGAGCCCCTGGGCTTATAGCATCTTGCTTTTCCAACTAGGGTTGTAGCTTGGATAGTAATAATAATAATAATAATAATATATATATATATATATATATAATATATATATATATATATATATATATATATATATATATATATATATATATATATATATATATATATATATATATATATTGTTTCTATTTGATGATTAACTCGTTTTTTAACAGATTAGCTGCTTAATTATGAATTTTCTTTAAAATCTAATACTATTTTAAAATTACTTAAATTGTGTATCAAAGATTATAAATGTATTTTTGATGGAAGTTTTACGAGCTGGTCTTTGGGTTAACAATGGGTAATCCCTCGTCACTTCTTCTGAGTAATTTTTATATGGAATTTTTATTTCTAAAGGAAAATTTTGGTGAAATTTTACATGTAAGAGTTTTGAGGTTTCGGTATGGTGGCATTTTCTGAACTTGGCCTTTAAATGAAGATGTATCTGTTTATCTACATTGACTAAATTTATTAGGTCCTTCTATCAATTTTACTATTGAGGAAGAAGATAATCGGGAATATTATATGATAAGAAAGTTACTGCAAAGGTAAAAGAACAGTTTTATAAAAGTGTAGTTATATTAGCTTTGGTGTATTGAGCTGAAACTTGGCCCTTAAAGATGAATGAAGAAATGAAGGTAGAAGTGTGAGATATGAGGATGTTACGATGGGTATGTGGAGTCACGAGAAGGGACAGTATCAGAATGGAGTATATTAGAGGGACAGTCAAAGTAGGTGTCGAAAACAATCCAACAAGGAATTCTACAGAGAGAGAGAGAGAGAGAGAGAGAGAGAGAGAGAGAGAGAGAGAGAGAGAGAGAGAGAGAGAGAGAGAGAGAGAGAGAGAGAGAGAGAGAGATAATAATAATCCTCTGCTTTCTTTTTTTATCATTTTCCTTTCACGAATCTCAACCCTTGACATAATCTTCTTAATAAGTTAAACCATCGAAATAATTTAAAAGGAAATTTGTACTATATTTTGCTTTTTAAGAGAAAATAAAATTTCCGTGATTTCGTGGGTTTAATCATATATGTTTCATTAGATATTTTAGAAATATGCTAATGTCCTTCCATTACTGATATCAATAATAAGGTGAATGTATAGAGGATTATTGATGTTGGTACTTAAGCACTCACAAGAATTCATTTTCATGTTTTGTTTTGGTTTCCTTTGGCAATATCCTTTAAGAGGATTTTCTCTCCCACTATGTCTCAGCATCATTTATTTTGCTCTTCGGATCTTCACTCACAGCCAATTACCACTGACAAGAAGTTCCTTTCTTTCCTCCAGTGGGGTTTCAAAGACCGTACCACTGGGAAATCATGACAATATCGACATTATTACTATTTTTTTTCTACCCTCAGTAGAAGAGACAATATACAGCTTGTCTACCCTAGGAGGGTTAAGATCGACTAGTATGAAAATATTTCATACTAGTGTACGTGACCCGTCAAATATAACAACTAGATATTTAGATATGGAGTCATGCACCCCCCTCCTCTCTCCAGTGTATGACTACCCACCCCCCACTTCCCCTAAACCCAAGGGAAGGGGATAGCTGAGCGTGACCGAAAAATTTTTTTATATATATTATGTAGAGGAGATTTGTGGGAAAGATTAGATAATTTGTCTTTCCTATTTCGTAATAAGTGGTGGATTTACTCTGAAGGATGAGACACAATGTTCTCCCTCACAAAAAATAATACAGTAAATCTTCGTACTCTTTGTACTTTTATTATAGTCCTTTTGGCATCATTACCTTAAAAAATAACTTTTCGACTTTGTATTTTCTTTATTTTAATTATTGTTTGTTATTCATTTTCTCTGTTTATAAAAAGTGAGGCTTTCTGTTTTATGGAGGGGTCAAGGGGCTAAATAGAAAATAAGATTATAGCCGCTTTTTATTGATTTTATATTTAAAGAGTTAATTCCTTGTTCAAAAATTAATTATTTTTCCTTTTATGCCCCGGTATGAATTTCATTGAGCTTTTTATCATCGATATCCATTTTTATTGGATTATAACTCATTGTTTAACGAGTAATTACAATGATAGCCATGAATGACAATGCCGGTATGCTCTATTTTACGATGCATAAGGAATTTTTATGTAGGTTATAATCCAAAACCAAATTCCTGCTGCTAATTAGTATGGCTGTTGGAGATTATCGAAATTAGCGATTTAAATTTTATAACAGAATCCACCGTGATGTTATGCGCACAGTCAGGTCGAAGCTTAGGCTAATAGAAAAAAGATATATATATATATATATATATATATATATATATATATATATATATATATATATATATATATGTGTGTGTGTGTGTGTGTGTATATATATATATATATATATGTGCGTATATATATATATATATATATATATATATATATATATATATATATATACATATATATATATATATATATATATATATATATATATATATATATATATATATATATATATATATATATATATATATGTGTGTGTCATTCTGAGTGGGGGATACCTTAACGTGGTAAAAGGGTTTGCGCATTGTCATGATCAGCAAAGCTGTAGCCTACTAGTCAGGGTCACCCATACCAGGTTGGTTTGCTGTGGGCTATTAGGCGAAAATCACCCACCATCACTAATCCGCACTGGCCAGTGTGGTGAAGAATACTGGCCAAGCTCCAGACATGAATGTCTGAGGCCTTTGTCCTTCAATGGATTAAAAATGGATGCAATTGTTGTTATTGATCTATATATATATATATATATATATATATATATATATATATATATATATATATATATATATATATATATATATTATATATATACATATATATATATATATATATCATGCTCACATATATTCATATGTGTGAGAGTTTAACGGCGAAACTAATATTAATAAGGTTGCAAGCTTAACGAGAACCCCGATTATTACCGTATGAATTAGGTCGAGTTTAATTCCAGCGGAATCGAGATTCAATATGTGATTAAGTCAATTCTCTTTCATTTAAACAATGATCATGAAGATGATTATGACGTCAAAGATGGTTTTCCCTAATTACAAAGTTACAGGTAATTCCTCAATATTACACAATTTGAAAATCATGCATGGATGACCTTTTCACGTACCCTACTTACATCAGCTATTAAAGGTTTAAAGGTCGCTCGTGAATGCCAGAGGCAAGAGATAGGATAATGCCCTAGAGACAGGCCACAGATGCATATGTGTGATTGGTTTTTTAAGATAAAATGATACTAAGTGTGAGAGTACCGGTATGATTGATTGATGTGCATTTCATTATTTTAATGTTACTGTTCTTAAATATTTTATTTTTGCTTGTTTCCTTTCCTCACTGGGCTATTTTCCTTTTTGGGGCCCCTGGGCGAATAGCATCCTGCTTTTCCAAATAGGGTTGTAGCTTGGCAAATAATAATAATAATAATAATAATAATAATAATAATAATAATAATAATAATGGCCTTTGATGCCCCAGTGCTTGGCTTAGAGCCTAAATTTCATATTCACTTCAATTCAACCCAAGCCCCTTTTCCATCAAGCTAGAACCAGGGAGTGTCAGGCAATAGCTGCTGATAACTCAGCATGTAGACTTATAGTGTCCACAAAATCAACCATCCCTTGCTCGCAACTATGGTGAGGTTACAGACACTGTTAGAAATTATTGAGCTTGAATGGGTCTCGAACTCTTTTCGATCAGATTGTCAGACAAGGGCGTGTTTGATAAAATTTTTTGTTGCCTTTGAAACTTTTAAATTTTGCTGCCTGAGGTGCTAGGTACTGTTTGTAACGCATCCCATAATGTATTGATGAGGACGCTTGCTGTATTTCACATATCTTGCTCAGCTGTTTGGTAGAACGTTTGACTTGTTCAAATGCCAATACTATAGTTTTTTTTCCTTTTCACAAGATGATATCAGCTTTTTTGTAGTATTTCTGCTAATAATGTAAGACTTTAGACGAAAATTTTAGTTTCATCTTTTTCATTTCCCACAAGCAGTTTCAGTGGAGGGCCTATAGAGTTATTTTCATTATTCTTTTGTTGATTTATTATTATGGCGACCTGGCAACATTAATATTCTTTATTTTCATTAAGGATGCTGCAGAATTAAAGTGTTATTAGTGAATTTGGTGATTGCAGGATTTAGCGATGTTGAAGTGCTACTTAAGACTTCGTTATTATTATTATTATTATTATTACTATCCAAGCTACAACCCTAGTTGGAAAAGCAAGATGCTATAAGCCCAGGGGCTCCAACGGAAAAATAGCCAGATGAGGAAAGGAAATAAGGAAATAAATAAATGAAGCGAACAAATTAACAATAAATCATTCTAAAAACAGTAACAACGTCAAAACAGACAAGTCATATATAAACTATTAACAGCATCAAAAACAAATATGTCATAAATAAACTATAAAAAGACTCATGTCCGCCTGGTCAACAAAAAAGCATTTGCTCCAACTTTGAACTTTTGAAGTTCTACTGATTCAACCACCCGATTAGGAAGATCATTCCACAACTTGGTAACAGCTGGAATAAAACTTCTAGAGTACTGCGTAGTATTGAGTCTCGTGATGGAGAAGGCCTGGCTATTAGAATTAACTGCCTGCCTAATATTACGAACAGGATAGAATTGTCCAGGGAGATCTGAATGTAAAGGATGGTCAGAGTTATGAAAAATCTTATGCAACATGCATAATGAACTAATTGAACGACGGTGCCAGAGATTAATATCTAGATCAGGAATAAGAAATTTAATAGACCGTAAGTTTCTATCTAACAAATTAAGATGAGAATCAGCAGCTGAAGACCAAACAGGAGAACAATACTCAAAACAAGGTAGAATGAAAGAATTAAAACACTTCTTCAGAATAGATTGATCACCGAAAATCTTGAAAGACTTTCTCAATAAGCCTATTTTTTGTGCAATTGAAGAAGACACAGACCATATATGTTTCTCAAAAGTAAATTTACTGTCGAGAATCACACCTAAAATTTTGAAAGAGTCATACATATTTAAAGAAACATTATCAATAACGAGATCCGGATGTTGAGGAGCCACCGTCCTTGACCTACTTACAATTGTCATTGTTGTTCATTTTATCAATTGATAATTGAAATTTTATCAAGTGTTTATTGCTGATATCCTCTAGGTACCTTTCCTCGTCTTTTTTTTTCATCGAAAACTCTTTATGTCAAAGTCGTTCACGTTTGTGTCCAGATGCAAATATTAATAATGATATTATTCATGTAAAAAAAACGAATCTTTTAGAGTAGATATTCGGAAATATGTTGAATTTAACTAGAATTCAGTTAAATAGGATGTTTTTAACTTTATTCATTTTGATTACCGATAACTAAATGAAGTATAACTACAGTCTTAAAGAGAATTTATTTCAAACATACACAAGTGCCATTTGAAAACAAGCGATAATATTTTTTTTTTTTAGATAAAAGCTTCGCAATTTAAATTTCTAATGATGAAAAAAAATTGCTTTCGAAACGCTAGACCATAAGAAATACTAATACAATAATCATTTGGATGTTGCATTTCCACGCTAAGTAAATTACAGTTTGACCTTCAGGGAATGTTAGCTGAAAATTATAGGAATGTAAGCTGAATATTATGGGAATGTAAGCTGAAAATTCATCATATGAGGCACGTGGATTATTTACCAGCAATAAAAATTTATACACTTCAAAACAGAAACCTTATGTTATTTTATAAACAAAATTGATGGAAGATTTAAAACCTGAGGGCAATTTCCTGGGTATCTCAGCTTGTTTTCCTCACCTGCATGTAACTATGAATTAAAAAAAAAAAAATTAGATATGAAATATGAGTTTTTAATATAAATGTGATGCTTAACCTAAGCTATTGGAATTATTTCGTAGATGAGTATATCAAGTCTAATAGTAAAAAAAAAAAAAAAATTAAAAAAACTATGAAATTAACATTAATATAAACTGCCATCTGATAGTAAATCCCGCCAGACTACACTGCGGCATATTACTGAAATAAGGACACGGAAATTGCTGTAACAAACGAAAGTGGGCAGCATAAAGACTTTGAAAGCATTAGTAAGATTACCATCACATATGCTTAGTACTCATCGTATTAATCCTGGCAAAAAGACTTTAGATGATGGCCAAGACAAAATAGCCATGCTGCCATTTCGACTCTGGCAGTCTTGTAGTTTCTGTATTCTATCTTCTGAATCTCTGAATATGAATACCGTCTCTATTACGGTCTCTGTATCTGTATTCTGAATTCTGCTTTCTCTCTCTCTCTCTCTCTCTCTCTCTCTCTCTCTCTCTCTCTCTCTCTCTCTCTCTCTCTCTCCCGAAGATGTAGGTTTGGAAGAATAAAAGAATTAAACAACCGTTAACAGCCCCGGGAAGGACACTTTAGAGTACCAAACAATTGTTTTTTTTTTTTTTTTTTTTTAATAAACAATTGGAAATTATAAGACCTTCCCGACGCCATAGAATAATAGAAAAAGAAGATCATAAGTAACTATATACCTACGATGCGAATTTATGTTCAGTGAAGAGTGAGAGAGGTCAATGAAAAATTCAGTGCCACTCTGACAAATAAATAAATAATCCATTTTGACACTCTTCAACTGCGTGACATTTGCTGGCACGGACAGTCTATATGTTGGAATTGGAAAGGTCAAAATGGAATGACTTGTGTATGGGAGAAGCTTTAGGAGAACGATTCTTTAAGTTTGGGTCATGATTATAAAGAGTGTGGTAGTGTACCAACCGTGTGTCACACGATCGTACATAGTAACATTTCATTTTTTGTATATATCATGCTTGTATCTTCGCTCTCCCCTCACACTGATAAGGACCTGAAATAACATGTCTGTTTTTCTCACCGTTAACTGTTAACCGGTGCTGTGGTCGGTTGAACATGAAATTGCCTGTTATGTTTTATATGCCCTTTTTGCCAGGAGTTTATGTACGTGTAAACGAAGGTTCTGTAATAAAGATACTCAGTTGTTTTCATCTTGCCTTTGAGTCACAACCTTCTCTTGGCTCGTCACAGTAGGTACGGTTAACGAAATCTAATGCTGTAATCAAGGAATAAGATTGTGTAAAGTTTATTTAGAATTGGGTGACTGAGTAGGCTGCCAAGACTTTAAAACTGCTGCTACTGCACTCAATAGAAATATACGAATGGGATAATTGATGTGTATTAAGATCTTTTGGAAACCAATACTCCTACTAAGGGAAAGAGTTGTGACAAGGGCACAGTAGATAAGACCTGACTGTAAAAGAAAGGTTGTAAGAATGGTTTATATGGGTTAGTATAAAATGTTCATGTTACATGTTGATTTAGTCATTAATGGAATTTTTAGGGTAAATTATAATAGGTTGACTGGTTATTGTGTTAAGAAATTTAAATGCAGAATTCTCCTAATCGTGTATAGAATTTTGAAGGCGAAAAATAGAATGCGATAATTAATTTACCTTATCAAGACCTACAGTAGAGTAACTAATTCAGTTGAGGAGAGGAGAACTATCAATGGGTGAACTGAAATGAGTTTTTTATCTGGAGTTCCAGGTGATAGAGTTTTTTTTATCTGGAGTTCCAGGGGATTTACAATCCCAATTAAGGAGAGGCGGGGCTAGGGTGCTCTGCTATAGCTTAGGGTGGATTGACACATGGATAGAAATGGGAATGTGAATGGCTTGGAAAACTTCAAATGGTTTATGATTTTGTTGGAGTTTTGTTAGCTTTTATTTAAGCAGAATTGTTTTGATCTGGTCCAATAACAGATAAACGGAGAAGTGTATTTTCAATGCATCTAAACCAAGAGATACAGTTGGATACAGAAATTCCTAGTACACCTCACCCTGAAGAAGTGCATCCAGCCATATCCCTACTATACGGCGAGTTCGATCTCTCCCTACGCTATCTGTTTGGTTATTCGCCACGAAGTAAGGGTGCGACAGGTTGCCTTTCTTCGAAGCGAGGTGTGCCAGGGACTCTTGTGTCCAACTGTACATGTTTCCCCTATTATGGGTTAAGGAAAACTACCATCAGATAGGAAAACAGACAGACACTGATCGAAAGATTAGTTTCAATTTATATGAAATTCAGTTTAGAGATAAATATTACTCTAGGTTTGGGTAACGAGAAATGTTTCATATATATATATATATATATATATATATATATATATATATATATATATATATATATACATATATATATATATATATATATATATATATATATATATATATATATACAGTATATATATATATATATATATATATATATATATATATATATATATATATATATATATATATATAGTATATATATATATATATATATATATATATATATATATATATGTATATACAGTATATATATATATATATATATATATATATATATATATATATATATATATATATATATATATATATATATACAGTATATATATATGTATATATATATATACAGTATATATATATATATGTATATATATATATATATATATATATATATATATATATATATATATATATATATATATAAAGAGACATTTTATTTTTTAGATATTGGCTGAACGACCATTTTCATACGCCAAAGAAAATCCATTTCTGTGGTGTATACAAAGAGGAAATTACTTTTCACAGTACAGTTATGGAATTTTTTTTGGAGTACTGACAGAATATTCTCCTTCGACACATGTCAGCGAATAAAAATCTTGTTTTTAGAGAGAGAGAGAGAGAGAGAGAGAGAGAGAGAGAGAGAGAGAGAGAGAGAGAGAGAGAGAGAGAGAGACGCATTATAGTTGTAAGGACATGCTAATGAGTGATTACGATTATTACGTGAACCAGTTAGTAGTTTTGATTATCCATAGTCATACTAATTACATAGAATTGGTTAATGAATCAAACAATTTTTATTTGAAATATTTTATTCATGATAAACTGCATTGTGTAAAGGAAACGTCCCTAACAAGTTTTTTTTATTTTTTTTTTTTACATGAGTATTATTATCTTTCTTACTTCGAAGAAGATTCAATAAACCTCAAGAGATTTTTATATCTAAACAATAAATTAAATTGATCTACAATGTTACGACTGACTTGTGGAAAAGGTAAAAAACATATCTCAACGTATTTTTAAACATTATTTTGTGTACTCATATTAGAGAGTGTCGTATACTATAATGAGACTACTGTTAGTTTCGGATAATATACATAAATTGCCATAATGATGATGCAACGACACAGTTTTGCAAGAAAAGTAATTGCCGAACTCTACCAAATCTTGTGTGTAGGATCCTATAATTGTGAACTAATAACTGCTTTTGACTATCGTTAAAAACGCATTAGCGAAGTTTGGAAGGATTTGTCATAAGACGAAATTAGAGCCAATCACAGCGCGAGCTCAACGGAGTCAAGTATTGACAACCCAACTCGTCATCACCTACCCCCCCCCCCCTCCCTCTCCACCGAATAGAAAAATCAATTTCAAACGAGACAGTTCTTTTAAAGAAAACTAATGAACATTGATAATATCAAACACAAACAAACTAACATAATTACATTGACAACGAAATGAGACAGTTCATTGGAAAAAAAATTCCATCGAAAATTGGTTTCAAAGTGATAATACCTGGAAATTTTTCCCGTACTAGTTGCCTGAATACATATTTGAATACACAAGATTAAAGTCTTCTGTAAATACGCCTGTCATACGTCTTATAATGAGAATCTCAGTATGGAACACGTGTCGCCATATTAATTGTATCTGACATACTAGGACTGAAAGAATAAAGGAAACACCAGTATTACTTTCAGAAAACATTAGCTTGAGTTTTTGGTTACCGTGAAGACTTAGAACTTTGTATTGACCTTTTAACCTTCATGTCGAGTCAATAGCTTGAGGAATAACTGATACATTATCTACAGTTCGCAAAGATTATAAGTTGTATAAGTGTGAGTAGGAATATCACAAAACATCATCTACATTTTCTGGGGGTCGCAAATATTATAAGTTATATTAGTATGAGTAGGAATAACCCAATACAGAGCTCATGAGATGTATAAGTATGAGTACTAACAATACATCTTTTTTTTCCATTTTTGAATTGTAACATCAAGAGCTATTAGCCTTCTAAAGTTGCTAACCCCCCCCCCCCCTTTCCTTGCCCTTCTACACTGTTAAAAATGTTCCGTAAAAAACTGTAAAACTCCTGGAATAAATGTTGCCAGGCATTTAGTGTTTTAAAAACGGATATATTGACGTGAAGGAGTCATATTACGGTCACCAACCCAAATATAATAATAAAGTATGGTTAAAATTACGGTCGCCTGTATTTCACTGAAATACGTCCGAGAACAGTATATTTTTACTGAGGAATTCCGATTAAAATTACTGTTTTTTTTAAACAGTGTATATGTTGACAACTTGCCACCAAGCACATTCGAATAGGTATGTGAAAGGGTATTTATGATTATCAGTGGCCACCCCACTGTCCTGGTTGTTATCATAAATAGATATAGCATCATGTTGTAAGGAAAAACTAACCAACACCTAAAAATTTGCATTAAAAAAACGGTAGATGTCTGCCAACATTTATTCCACGATTTTTACCGTTTTAAAATCTGATATATTGACGTTAAAGAGGAATATTACGGTCACCAACCCGTAAAAGATAATAACAAAGTAAGGTAAATTTACGGTTGCTTGTATTTTACTGAAATACGGCTGAAAACAGTATAAGATTTATGGAAAATGTCCGATAAAAATTAAATTTTTTTTTCTATCTGTGAAGACTTCTCATTTATTAGAATCATTAGACCAGAATTATGTACAGCAAACATGATAGTATAGTTTCTCAATAAAGTTTAATCTACATTTTTAACATACGTTCTGTGTACAGTATTAAAAATCCGGTTTAGAAATTAACAGTTTTATAATACTTTCATACAAGTGATGCGTTGTTTACTTTTGAAGTAAGGACTTTACACTTCGAGCATGTAAGCTACAGTATGTATTTAGAGACTGAAAATAGATGAAGATAATGCAAGACCTCCACCCACCGTAATCTCTCTCTCTCTCTCTCTCTCTCTCTCTCTCTCTCTCTCTCTCTCTCTCTCTCTCTCTCGAGGAATAAATGATGATGCCGCTGATCTCTGCCTATCTATAAAAAAAGGGACACCTACTAAAGACAGCGTTGGATCTGTGGTGAACACTAAAGGTGAGTTTTCAGTTGAAGCTATAGAGAGACATCTGAAAAATGTATTGAGAAGTAATGCTTTTACAAACAACGTTATTATTGCTATCTACCCTACATAATAAAGAGCAAGTGTCTGACTATATATA
Source organism: Palaemon carinicauda (assembly GCF_036898095.1). Lineage (NCBI taxonomy): Eukaryota > Metazoa > Arthropoda > Malacostraca > Decapoda > Palaemonidae > Palaemon > Palaemon carinicauda. Next base: position 167,855,711 of record NC_090732.1, on the reverse strand, counting down.
TATATATATATATATATATATATATATATATATATATATATATATATATATATATATGTATATATATATTATATGCATATATATATATTTATATATACATATATACAAATATATACTGTATATATATATATATATATATATATATATATATATATATATATATATATATATATATATATATATGTGTGTGTGTATGTATGTATGTATGTATGTATGTATATAATTTCCTGTCACGCTCTTGGGAGGAGAAGGTAGTAGTCATACCCAGGTGAGGGTGGTATCCCAAGATGTACACTGAAACAATATACTCCCACAAATTGCAGAACTAGCGAGTTGTAGTTAGGAAAGGGGATGGGGTGGGAACGGTTGTGTTTGTGTGTGTGGATGTGCATATCTATATAAATATTTAGACGTCATTTTTTACGGCTCTGTTACAATAGTTATATTGTAAAAAGATCGTTAACAGAAAACAGAAAACCATTTAAAATCAAAGATTTTGTAGTAGTATAATTCTGTAATCTTTATACAAGTAACCCTTTCACTTCCATGAAAACATATTTTGGATAGTTTCTCTCATTCTTTCCCACCAATACCGTGAATTTATGTAAATTCTTTCATCATTTCTTCAATAATATAGATCAATAATAATCAATGATAGATTTCATAAAATTTATTCACTCTTGAATATAATCAAAGATTTACTCACTCTTAAATATAATTAAAGATTCATTCACTCTTGAATATAATTACAGATGTATTCAATCTTGAATGCAATAACAGATTTATTCATTCTTGAATATAATCTAAGATTTATTCACTCTTGAATATAATTGAAGATTTATATACTCATGAATAAATATTTAATTATTTTCGAGAGTGAATAAGTCGTTAATTATATTCAAAAGTGATAAATCTTTAATTATATTCAAGAGTGAATAAATTTTTAAACATATTCAATTGTGAATAGTTTTTTAATCATATTCAAGAGTGAATAAATATTTAATTACCTTCAAGAGTGAATAGTTCTTTAATTATATTCATGAGTATATAAATCTTCAATTATATTCAAGAGTGAATAAATCTTTAATTGCATTCAAGATTGAATAAATCTTTAATTATATTCGAGTGAATGAATCTTTAATTATATTCAAGAGTGAGTAAATCTTTAATTATATTCAAGAGTGAATACATCTTTAATTATACTCAAGAGTGAATAAATCTTCAATTATATTCAAGAATGAATAAATCTTTAATTACATTCAAGATTGAATAAATCTGTAATTATATTCAAGAGTGAATGAATCTTTAATTATATTCAAGAGTGAATAAATCTTTAATTATATTCAAGAGTGAATGAATCTTTAATTATATTCAAGAGTGAATAAATCTTTAATTATATTCAAGAGTGAATGAATCTTTAATTATATTCAAGAGTGAGTAAATCTTTGATTATATTCAAGAGTGAATAAATTTTTAATTATATTCAAGAGTGAATAAATCTGTAATTATATTCAAGAGTGAATGAATCTTTAATTATATTCAAGAGTGAATAAATCTTTAATTATATTCAAGAGTGAATGAATCTTTAATTATATTCAAGAGTGAATAAATCTTTAATTATATTCAAGAGTGAATGAATCTTTAATTATATTCAAGAGTGAGTAAATCTTTGATTATATTCAAGAGTGAATAAATTTTTAATTATATTCAAGAGTGAATACATCTTTAATTATATTCAAGAGTGAATAAATCTTCGATTATATTCAAGAGTGAATAAATCTTTAATTATGTTCAAGAGTGAATAAATTTTTAAATATATTCAAGAGTGAATACGTCTTTAATTATATTCAAGAGTGAATGAATCTTTAATTATATTCAAGAGTGAATAAATCTTTAATTATATTCAAGAGTGAATAAATTTTTTAATATATTCAAGAGTGAATACGTCTTTAATTATATTCAAGAGTCAATAATTTTTTTATTATATTCAAGAGTGAATAAATCTTTAATTCTATTCCAAACCTTTCAAAAAGTTTATTTTTAAAATACAACACATTCAAACAAAATTGCTTTGGATTATCATGTCTGATTAATTCTCTTTCCGGCGTATGCTTCAAATTCAATTTTAATAATGGGAGAAGCATTTTAATCAATACGCAAACATGGTAAAAAAATATTAATCTAACACGGTCCTTGTTAAAAGAACAAATATACTCCAAAGGCATCTGGCTTAATGAAATTAATTTAGTCCTGGTTATTGCAAGTAATTCAGTAATGTATTTGCATTAATTTGATACATCAACAAGTGATTAATAAGCTACATTGAAGATAGGGTCAATGAGTCATTCAGTTAGGGGACTACTTTTAAGGGTAATGAAATTTGTAACTTTATGCTTTTTGTTACCATCGTTAGGTTTTGTTGATTTACTATTCATGGTAATCAATTATCTGAAATGCTGTAACTTATTGTTATTTTAGGCCTACGACTTGAATACTTTTAAGAGTAATAATAACCAGACTCGAGATGGTAACAGAATTATATATATATATATATATATATATATATATATATATATATATATATATATATATATATATATATATAAAGATTAATTATTATGGATCTGTTTAAAATTCATAATAATCAATTATCTGATATGCTCCAACTTGAGAGTTCTTTTAGGTCTACGACTTAAATAATTTTAAGAGTATTAATGACCAGACTCGAGGTGGTAACAGTATTATACAAAAGAAAAGTCAAAAGGTTAATTAGATAGGATGGGTTACAAAAATATAATTGTAATGAAAGTTTAAAGAGAATGTAAAATTTTTACAAACTTATCATTTCGTTGATATTAAGCGGTATCCAGCAAATCTCACTGAATAGATTACATGATTATAAAATTTATAATTCAATCCACATCTGCCTGTGCTGGAGAGTGAGAAGTATCAAAAGTATTGTATTCCATTGAAGGAACACAAACGACACTTATATGATGCTACAGACGGAACACAGGTCCAAATTATACAATTGCTTTCGATCAACAAATTACAACAACTGATAAAACAGCGATTATACAGTCTTCGGCACTTTGTTTCTTTAAAGGATTTCAAATACAAAAGGGTACTATTCTTAAAGGTTTAAAGGCCGCTCATGAATGTCAGAGGCAAGGGACAGTGAGATTGCCCTATCAAGCAGGGCAATGCTACAGAGACTGACCATGTATACATATGATCAGTGCCCAAGCCCCCTCTCCACCCAAGCTAGGACCAAGGATGGCCAGGCAATGGCTGTTGATGACTCAGTAGGTAGACCTATATATACATATATACAGTATATATATATATATATATATATATATATATATATATATATATATATATATATATATATATATATATATATATACATACATACATACATACATAATAATTCTCCCTCGAGAGATTATATTTAACAAGCATAGGCCCGAATATTTGAATAAATGCAAGATAAGTATTGATATTATCGCAAAATAAATTTTTTTTATTTAGTTACTATTTGCTCTAGTATAATAACTGAAAGTCCATAGTAAGAAATACTGATACCAACATTAAATACCTTTCATTGGCATTTTGAAAAAAAGATTAGCTACATTCTCTTACTTCACTATATCTTACGTTTTCTTTAAACAGAAACAAACTTGATCTGCATATTGATAAAGGCCAAATGCGTGATAAGCCTTCACACGTTGCATGTTTTATCGCGATGGCTCCTGGAGATTCAAATTATCATGGAGAAATATTCTGTGCGGATGTGAGAGAAAGATTGTTTGAAAATTATTATGCAGTACTCACGTGGTGTCAGTGTTACCGTAATATTTTAACTGGAGAATTTCGGATGAGTTCTGAGCGAAAAGCGTCTAGTAACACACACGCAATATATATATATATATATATATATATATATATATATATATATATATATATATATATATATTTATATATATGTGTGTGTGTATACATATTTATATTATTTTATATTTATAGATGTATGTATATATATTTATACACGCACACGCGCGCACACACGTATATATATATATATATATATATATATATATATATATATATATGTGTGTGTGTGGGGGGGGGGGGGCGTGTGTGTGTGTGTGTGGGCTTTGGCGCTGATCATATGTATATGGTCAGTCTCTAGGGCATTGTCCTACTTGCTAGTACAATGCCACTGTCCCTTGCCTCTGGCATTCTTGAGTGGCGTTTAAACTAAATTTTTCTCTTAATATTGTTCACCATTTAGAAATCAATTAACGTTATGTTTTAAAAAGAAGGAAGAAAAGACATCCAAATTATATTAGTTTTAATATATTTCATTAGAGCTTTGTTGCTAATTTTTTTTATATATATTTGCCGTTATTGGATCATATAACTTTTTTTATTAATTATTAATCAATTTTCATATTGCCAAAGAAAATTAATCACGTTTTTCATATTGGACGTATTTTTGGTCATTAAACAACTTAGGCGTTGCCAGTGCTATGAATAACCCTCCTTCATTATTGCTAAAGTCGATGACGTCTAATAATCCACCATTTTAAAACTTTCTTTTCCTCATTAAAATAGGGTGGACAGCCGGAATACACGTTACATAAAATTATGATTTTTCTTAGAACAAG
>NC_090732.1:167841038-167846038 GCF_036898095.1 Palaemon carinicauda | reverse complement strand
ATATAAATATATATATATATATATATATATATATATATATATATATATATAAATATATATATATATATATATATATATATATATATATACAGTATATATAGAAAGTATGTATGTATATATATATATATATATATATATATATATATATATATATATATATATATATATATATATATATATATATATATATAAATTATTTTCGGTCACGCTAAGCTTTCTCCAACTATGGTTAGGGGGGGGGAGGAAGTAGTCATACCTTGGTGTGGGGGTGGGGGGTTGCGTGTGTTAGCATATTTATCTATACATATAGGCGTTGAATTTGACGGGTAGCGTACACTATCGTTGAACATTAACCAACAACCTCACTTTACTACCTAGAGCTATAAATCTTGTAACAGATCAAATGAGTCTGGTGTGAGCAGCAATAGGCCACAATGAAAAAATAAGGGAACAACAAAATGTGACTTGAAATACTTTAAAAGGTTAATATTTCAAGGTCAAGATCACATTGTCCGACTTCAAATATGTGTTTTTGTTTACTGAAATATCGTAATGTACTTTAATGCAAAGCCACATACTTCGAAGGAGTGAAGATGATAGAGTGAAATTAAAGTCAAGGGAGGCAATTTGACTAATGGTTGAGCAGCCGAGGCACAACGCCCTTTTAAGAAATTAACTTCGATCCGTTGAAAAGTACCCCGAAGAGGATTCACGAATGAGGATAGCTTTGCCGTGGATTTGCTGCAATGGAGCAGATGGCATTTTCTTTGGCTGTATTTTAACCATGAAATACAATTTTTAAGAGAGAGAGAGAGAGAGAGAGAGAGAGAGAGAGAGAGAGAGAGAGAGAGAGAGAGAGAGAGAGAGAGAGAGAGAGAGAGATATTTGAATAAAGTTATATTTTTAACAAAAGTAGTTTTAGAAAAAGAGGTATTTATGTTTAGGTGAGAAAAGTTTTATTGTCCTTTTATCAGACTGAGAATTTCTCCATTTCTAAGATTTTAACTTTTTTTTAAAGAAATATAACATATTTTTAGCAATTGTAAAGTTTTAGAAAAAGAGTTACTTATGTTTTGGCGAGGAAAGTTCTATTGGCGTGTTATCTGACAGAATTTCTCAATTTCTAAGATTTTGACTTTTTTTTTTTTTTTTTTTTTTTTTTTTTTTTAGAAACATAACATATTCTTAGCGAATATGAATATCTTAAAAAAGAATGATTTATGGTTCGGTGAGAAAAGGTTTATTGACCTTATATCGGGCTTAAAATTTCTCCATTTTTAAGATTTTGACTTTTTTAAGAAACAGGTTTTATAAAGATTTAAATATTTTTTTATCAGAGATTTTGAACTAATGATTTATTTATTATTTTTGTCCAATATATTTATTATATGTTTTATTTTGTTTATTTTTTAGCATTGATATAAATACTTTTACTTCCCGAATTTAATAGTGCCAGCGCTGTAAGAGTAAACTTGATTCATTGGGTTGGTTAATCCCTTTTGATAATAATAATTCTGAGAAATGTTTTAATATTTAATATATCCAGGAATACATTTAATAATTTATCTAATGTTCTAACTAATCAGATTATTTTTTTTCCTGGTGATATTTTTTAAGTGGCGTCTACTGTTAGTTTTTTTTTTATCTACTTCAAGAATCACTTAGTATTTGCAGTATTAAGTAAAGGTAAATTGATTAGATTATGAATGTGAACTCTGGCAATCTTTATTGAAATATTGTGCAAAGGGTATAAAGTATATATTGTGTCTTACCTAATAGGAAATACAGGTTTACCTTTGATCGTTATAAAAGCAGCTTTCAATTTCGAGTTGCTGATCGCTTAAAGCATAGAATTCTATTGATGAATCAAGTTATACTTATATATATATATAATATATATATATATATATATATATATATATATATATATATTTATATGTATATATATATATATATATATATATATATATATATATATATACAGTGTATATATATATATATATATATATATATATATATATATATATATATATATATATATATATATACAGAGAGAGAGAGAGAGAGAGGAGAGAGAGAGAGAGAGAGAGAGAGAGAGAGAGAGAGAGAGAGAGAACTTCGTTCTTTATTAACATCTAATATGAATAGGATAATACCGGTTTAGCTAAACGTTCTAATCAATTTTTGATAACATTACAGGAAGAAATACAATTACCAATAATTATCACGTAAGTCTATCTTTCACTTCCGATGGTCCAGTGAAGTCTTTCCTTAAATAACTTCCAGTCTTGTGACTCATGGAATCTATACAGATGTCATTGCCCACAATTTGTTTTATAATAATTTTGTAATAATTATCAAAATTTATGATAACAGAATAAATACTGTATTTTCTTGTAGGGATCAATGTTTTTGGCTTATTGAGATACTTTTACTAATTACCACGTAACTATGAAAGTAAGAGGAATTTTGAGAAAAATATTTCGTATACGCATTCTCCATTGCCATACGAAGCTCAGTGATTTTTTTTTTTTTTCAGGATTTTGCGTCTTTCGTCATATATCCCCATATATTTATTGCCTTACCGGCCGGGCCCCTTAAGTCATTTTACGTACTATGATTATATCGGAATTCCTTGACGTGTCTAGCGTGCTTTACTTAGAACGTGAAAGCAAATTAACACAAATTGCTTGGAAGATAACAAATTGTGATAACACGGTATTAAGTCATCATCATGCGTTATGATAAGGTGAGTCATGTCTTTGAGGGTGTTGCTGTTTAGTGTTCTTTGTAACAGCGTCATAAAATATAAATTATCTCTCTCTCTCTCTCTCTCTCTCTCTCTCTCTCTCTCTCTCCATACAGTACGCTTTCTTTTGTTTTCATTTTTTATTAATTTACGCACGTGTGCGCGCGCACACACACACACACACACACATATATATATATATATATATATATATATATATATATATATATATATATATAATTCACATATTGTGTGCGTGTGTAGATTGACATTTTTATTAATTTAATTATCAGTTATTTTTCTGTCCTATATAATATATCAATAATTTACCTGATAGATATATAGAAAAAGAAAAAAGCCATTGTATCTGCATTAGGCTGCTGAAAGAGTTATGGACTAAACTATAAAACTGTCATGTTGTTTTAATGGTATTTCTACAAACAAACTAAAATTTTATAGCTCATACACTTTAGTTGACTTTGGGAAACAATGTTATTGATGCTTATGCCTGTCTTGTGTTGTGGTGGCCGATGTGATAACGTCCCTGACTGGTGAAACCCAGACTGGGGTTCGAATCCCGCTCAAAATCGTTAGTTCCTTTGGTCGCTGCACTCTCACCATCCTTGGGAGCTAAGGATGGGGTGTTATGGGGAGCATACAGGTCTGTCTGCTGAGTTATCAACAGCCATTGCCTGAGCCTCCTTAGTCTTAGCTTAGATGGAGAGGGGTCTTGGGCACTGATTATATGTAAAAAGGATGAATCTCTAGGGTATTGCTCTGCGTGATAGGGCAATGTCACTGTCCATGACCTCTGCCATTCATGAGTGGCCTTTAAACCTTTATGTGGTTTATTGAACAGATAAACCTCTAGATTCGTTTTACAACGTTCTAATGTATTAAAATCATTGTACATAAATGTGACTGATGGAAGGTAAAGGGTAAAATAAAATACAGCTGTGGGCTAGTGTGTGCCGGGAATATCACAGGCGTCTGTTTTTACAAAGCTGCACAGTAACTGTCGCAACAATAGTCTATCAACTAAAATGACATTATTTAACCTGTTTCACCTTCTTGGTAATGAGCTGATGATTATTGCTGTGGCCCATTGGTAACGTCTCAGCCTGACTATCTGCTGGACTGGGGTTCGAGTCCAGCTTAAACTCAGTTTTTTGTAGTGTGTGTTGGGGTGGGGGGAGACTACAGGTCTACCTGCTGAGTCATTAGAAGCCATTGCCTTGCCCTCTCTGGTTCTAGCTTGGGTGGAGAAGGGGCTTGGGCTCTGATCATAGGTATATATGGTCAGTCTCCAGGGCATCGTCACTGTCCTTTGCTTCTGCCATTCATGAGCGGCTTTAAGACCTTTGATTGCTTATTCGTGTCCGTAAGAAAATGTTCCGATACTTTTGAATTGTATTTGCTCGGAGTTTAGAGCTGGGATTTTTGGAACAAAATGAAATAGGTTAAAAGCCACCCATTTCTCAGTCTTGAGACCAAAACACTTTCACAAATAATTTTGCTATTAACAATAATGAAAGCTTACAGTTATGATATACAGTAAAAGGAAAATATCTCAACATATATATATATATACTGTATATATATATACATATATATATATATATATATATATACACTGTATATACGTATATATATATGTATATGTATACACACACACACACACACACATATATATATATATATATATATATATATATATATATATATATATGTGTGTGTGTGTGTGTGTGTGTGTATACAGTATCCATCAAGCTTACATTACTCCCATTCAGCCTTTGCTCTGTCAAGGAAGACAGTTATTTGTCCACATTTCTTACAGCAGGAATCCTCGTGTAGCTCGAACAGCTTAAACTTGTCTGCAGACACACTGTACGAGGCATACAAAGACGTCGAGGAACGCGTAGCTGTGATCACGGGTAGTTTCTTTCGAAAGTTACTCCACCCTTTGGGATATCTGTGTGGGTTATAGTAGGATGCTTTTCCGTTATCTTTATTGTGTTATTGTTATTCCTGTTGCCGTTTAGTAATTATCTTTATTGTTTTATTGTTATCCCAGTTGCCGTTTTATTGTTATTCAAGATCATGGTCTGAATTACGTGAAAATTATATATTTTCTTTTTTTCTATTTATCTACTTCTATACAGTTATGTAATCCGTACACAAACACACGCACACGCACACAAGCGATATATATGATTAAAGTTATTTCCGCATTTTTTATTAAATGAGGGCA
>NC_090732.1:167816038-167838538 GCF_036898095.1 Palaemon carinicauda | reverse complement strand
GAGGGGCCTTTAAAAGGTTCTTTCCACAACTGCGAATAAATGCCACAGGTCCTTAACCTGTCGAGTGCTTCCTTCTATATCTGAAACCAAAATGTAACAGGTTCTTATCCCTAGGAGTTTGCTAAAGGCTAAGCTCGTCACAGCAGCTCTTCACCAATAACTCGTTTAATTCGACTCATTGGAATTCAAATGCATGTTTTACTATACCAATAACTAATCTTCGTATCTTCCTTTTATAGTGAATTGGGGTACCTGACGTCTTTTGGTCATACATTCTGTCTGTTATTTTAAGTAAATGATCACACAGTCCATACTACACAAGGGATTTTTAGAACACCTTGAGTTCCCTTCATCAATGGACTTTCAAAGATACAAAAGTTGATGAAACTGTATAATTTGCCTCAATACACTTACAAATTATGAAAGCATATGCCTCAAAAAGTCGATTAAAATATCATTGGCTAATTCATTTAAGTATTCTAAAGGCAATAAACTAACGGTTTTGATGTTTATCCCACTTCTCAGTTCTTTAGAATATATAACATTATTCAGAGCATAATTTGTGATCGAACTTTATCCGTGCATACCTTTATCCGGTTTTATAATAATAATTTTCTTTTTGGACAACCTATGTCATATAAAAGGGTAAACCAGAAATTCTAATAAAACACATATTTAATCATGGAAACATTTAAAATCTTACGTAGCACATACAAATTTGATATATCACAAATTTGTGATTTTTATACTCGTAATTAATAGAAAATTAATACTTTCTGATAACATCCATTCAACTTATACAATGCTGGAAATAAAGATATAAAACGTCAACAAAATCCTTTTCCAAAGTCGTCACGGACACATAAGAGCCGGATGCATGTCTTAATTTTGGCACAATGCCAAATTACAACAAGAGGTATAATGATAATACATAGCAACAGGAACAACAACAAAAGCTTGCCTCTGGGCATGTATCTTAAAGCTATGGGCTCAGAATGATCTTACTTAGGCTATATCTCCAGTGGTACATTAATATATACTTATGATTTTACAGACACTACAGAAGCTCCTCAACTTACAGACATTCGGAGATACAAACAGAAATCCAATTGATATAGATGTCAGACTTTGTATAAAAAGTTCATAACGATATACTGTACATAAACAATGTTATCTAGTTTAAAGTAGTAAGCAAGACAGCATTTTCAATAGGAAACGGGACTATTTGTTGACTATGTAGGTATATGAGGTAGGTAAAGCCCACCCTAGTCCAAAATGTGATATTACTTGACTTACAAACAAATTCGACTTACGAACCATTCCAACTGACAAAGAGTTCGACTCGCAAACAGCTTCTTGGAACCAATTAAGTTTGTAAGTTGAGGGTCTTCTATATTACGTCACAGAACATTACTTTTTTAATCCAAGGAAGGAATCATCATCACAATCTTTATTCGAGAGTTTTAACCATTTCTAACTGTTCCAGAGAAAACATTACTTTGTCAAAAACACCTTACATAAACAGAGAAGCACTTTGTCACATAAAACAAACCACTTATAAACTGTCCTTTGTTCACAAGCCTTCTTCAACTTAGCTAATCCGAAAATATTATTTGTGCTGTGAAATGAAACATCTGTTGATATAAAGAGGATGTTGAGATTTCAAAATTCTATTCCTTTTCAACAGCATTTTGTCCTCCATTCTCTTCATGGGACGAAACCAAAACAAAATCACATCACCTTTGACTTACTTTCTATAATTAAGAGATGTAATGAAAATTGCACTGATTTATAGCTGCATCAAATCATTATAATCCATCTTTTAGAAATAAGAGAATTACTTTTTTTCCTTAGAAATATAGCAGGAATAAATCATTGTTTACAAACAATAGCTTGCAAGTAATTAACCACTATACATAAAGTAATAAGTACCTTACTTCCTTTCCACTAACTCATGAATGTCATGAAAAAATTAAAGTACTGTAAATATAATCTGCTTTGAACTTTTATTATCCTGTAAGTTAAACCTAAATGCAATAGCCTGATATAATACATGTGGTCATGGCAGTTCAGTATGTCTATAATAAAAAATATATCTTACACCCTATGACTAGATGAAGCAGCAGACAGACACTGCAAGAGAGACAGACAATCTATGGTAAAAACAGAAGACTGTCTCTCGTAAAGACAGTTCTCATGTAGCACCAACGTGAAGCAGCTGTTGTACTTGTAACATTTAGCAGAGCGTTACATGCACGTGGTTTTACGTATACATTAGCACATATACCGGCAAATTCGCATATGGTTGTCATGCAACCTGTGATTTTATAAGCCTCACTCTGAAAGACCATGTGGAGTCTGGTATGAGTACAGTGTACACTTAAAATGTTCAAAGTAAAGTCAATGGACCTCTTTCAATCAAGTGCAAAAATATACATCTTTTACGAACAAAAGAAAATCTGCAAGCACTTTTTTTTAACAATGTTATAAGAATAATACAACATTTATTGTTATACAGAACGCTTATATTTCAAAACACAAAATTGTATTTTGAAGCTTAAGTCTTCATGAATTTTGGATCTCTTTCCAAAGCATCTATGCTAGTATCTGATAAGCAGGTAGAGAGAGGTCTCTTTGATGTACTGACAGAACTGTCTTTCGGAATCTCCTCTGAACTTTGCGCTTGGGACAGACTATGTGACGAAAGTTTCTCCACATTTCCATTTAGTTCTGAGTTTTCTGGTTCTAAACTTATATTTGGTGTTGAACTGTTACCATTATTTTCTTGAAAACCATTCAAGCCATAAACCTGCGCATCAGAAGGCTTGGTGAACATGCTTGCTTCATACGGATAGCTGCCACAACCAGTGGAGAGAGTCTGAGTACTCTGTGTTCTGTACTGTGGTTGTGGAGGCTTCATACTATGGCAACTCCAAGAGTTGCTTCTGCATACTCCTGTATCGTCACAGCCTGGGGGAAAGAAATTATAAAAAGGTTAATCAATCCAATGGAACACATAATTTTTCTCAAAGGTAGGCAATACAATTAAAAGATAATAATGCAATAAACTAAAAAATATTTAAAAGGTCAAAGTGAAAATAGCTACAACTGTTCTTACCAGTAACAGTAATGTAGGAAACTTCATTGTTATTCCATTGTGGAGCACTTGCTAAACCCTGGCACGTGTTTTCTGGATTGGAAATCCTTTGACCAATAGGATTGTGGGATGAATCAACAAGGTAGTATACGTCCTTACTCTTGCCATCCCCTTCTTTTCCAAACTCTGCTACACGATACTGCTCACTGGTAAAGAGGGGAATTGGTATGGCCACAGATAGACTCTTGACAAGAGAGTGTTGGAGGACAGATCCCTTTGCTTCATGCAGTGCTCCCATTGAGAAGGAAGGTTCTTCCACTTTATCTACCAGTGGAGTCTCCACACCTGAATAAGATCCCGTACCTGAATCGCTGTAGTACGACTTGTGAACAGAGGGAGCACGCGTAGTCTTTTCTGTCTCAGGGCGAACTGATACCTCCTCCGGAAATTCTTGGTTAACTGAAATGAAAATGGAAAAATATATATAAAAATGTAAAAAAAATGATGGATGATTTAAGAAACCTAAACTATATTCATATAGTATTGTGTTTCACAATAGTAGCCTATTGACAATTACGCTATATATATACACATATTTTGCTTTTATTACAATCGCCACCTTTACCCTACCATTACTAATTATGATACTCTATCAAATGATTAAAAGATGTGATTTTTGGTGATCAGTCTATCTGTAAAGTCATTCATTCTACCCTGTTTCGAGTAATGTTTACCTGCCTGGTCCTCAGCTGCTGATTCATCTTAATTTGTTGGATATACACTTACTGTCTATTAAATTTCTTATTCCTGATCTGAGTGCAGTGGGTAACCTGAATTATGAAAAATCTTATGTAATATGCATAGGGAACTTACTGAACGATAGTGCCATAATATTTCTGGCACTTTCATTCAGTTAGTACATTTTGCATATTACATAAGATTTTTCATACTTTAGGGTTTGTTGTTGACAGCCATGTCTTTCAGATTAGTTGGATCAGTTCACATTTTTGTGAATACTAAATGTTGAGCAGGTTGACGTAAGTCTAATTTTATAGTCTATTTATGACTGGTCTATTTTAGCTTTATTGCTGATCTTCAAATATTTCATTTTTTATTCATTACTTTTATATAGTTTATTTGCTATTCTCTTATTTTCTTTCATCACTGGTATACTTTCTCTGTTGGTACCTTTGGGCTTGTAGCATTTTGCTTTTGCAACCAGAGATGTGACTTGGCTAGTAATAGTAATAATCTAACCTGTACGTTTCATCTAACCTTTTTCTCAAGTGCAATTGAATAAGTCATTCAATATCACATTCCGAGACATATTATTCCACATGTACCCACATTGAAGTCAAATTAGATAAGCCACATACTAAGCAAGGTTCCAACAAATTGAATGCCCATATTTTTAAAAGAGGGAAAACAGACATTATGAGACATAATGGAAAGTAGATACAGTAAAATACAGATGAAAACAGGGAGACTTGAAACGAAAGTGGAAAGATGAGGCAAAAGAGTTCTTAAAGTTATATTAGTGTAATGCAAGTTCTTAAATGACGAAAGTGGAAAGATGAGGGAAAACACTTCTTAAAGAGAAATAATTTAAACTTTTCTGTGGAGATTCGATCTTTACCTTCTTTGACAGTGGCAATGTGATCCTTAGGAGGGCTCTGCGTGCGTGAGAACTTGCGATTATGCAGCAAAGACGAGATTTGGAAATGCGATCCATCTCCTCTCCTCGACCACCCGCGCCCAATAATAGCACGTCGACAACAGCTCCAGAAACGGGATCTGAAAACCTGAGGAAATAGATTATGATAATTTCGATATATTAAATAGCCGTTGATATTCCACTGCAGGACAATGTCCACAGACATGTCCTTCAACTCCCGTCAGTTTATGGTCTTTCTATGCCAGTCTATTCCCGCATATTTTCTTAGCTTGTCAATGCAACTTCTATTTATTCTTCAGCCTTGGCATTGTTTTACCGTTCTTTTCAGAACAAATATCCTAAAAGGTTGATGAACGGAAAACAAGTATAAGAGAAAAATATCTTATTAAAATACATAGTAAACCTGAAGAAAACGTCAAGTAGGGAGATATAGTTGCGTTTACAGACTCACATTACAAAAAGTAGAAAACAAAAGAGAAGAGAGGGGATAGGTCTTGTTAAATAACTAGTAAAAAGCTGACACATATTGTACATTACAGTATTACAGTAATGTATTGTATTGTTTATTAACTATACTGCAAATACCACATGAGACTTGAGACCACAAACCTCCTCCAACCCTGAGCAATGATCCTCTCTAAATAGTCAGGTTCCAAATCTCATAAAAGTGATTTTTTAATTGGGGGTGGTAGTTTTCCTGCCAAAATTATGAAAATTCATATCTAGGGGTATTTTGATATGATAAATCCATTGCAGCATGGTGCCAAAGCGAGAAATGACCGGAAATGGATCAAAATGGCATCTGTTTCAAGATGGCTGCCATTTCGTGTAATATCTGTATAGATAAACATATTTTGTCAGTTTGACTGAACAAAGTGATCTACACTTAATATGTATACCTCAGTGAGTTCATTTTTAATGATTTAATTGAATGAACACATTCTTGTTGCCTTAAATCCAAGATGGCCGCCAAAACAGAGGGTTTAGACTATCTCTGTAATTTACGGAATTGTCTCCATTGATTGCAATTTTTCACAAATGATATGGAAACATCAGTACTGATTTTGAACAATGTTACACAGATTGCAGCATCACAATTAGTAGTTTTTAATAACATATAGTTATATGTAATGAATATATTTTATTGTAACTGGTACTACTTCACATGGGATACGATATTATGTTGAACTAGGTATCAAAAAGTAGTCTAGCTGCGGGCGGCTAATGCAGGTGCAACTGATGATAAACTTAAACAAAAGTGCACACAGGCTCAAAAGTTAAAACTTAATTCACTTTTAACATAAAACATTTGCTAATTTTTTAAACTGTCCACAACTGCTAAAACAAACTAGACAAAATTATTTATGCATGGCTGGTCTTCTTTGGATCTCTTATGACAAAGGATTGTACATTGAAGTTTAGATTTGAAACAACTGCACTTGTTTGATTGGCAGCCAGTTTTACAATTACATGACACCATTTCAATGACAGCGTCTGGAATGGGATGATTTGTCATCATAACTGGTATCAATTTCTGTTTCTCACTATCTAAGTTGAACCCCACGGAGATCAGAGCATTTGTTTTCATTTCAAGTACAGGCTCAGTAGCATTTTGCCATACATGCGCTTGAAGGAAGGCACGAGAGATGTGCAGCCGAGCTGCATCACTAGTAGGGGGTATTTCTTCTGGGCGATTGGTAGTCAATATACTCTTAACTCGCATGGCGTCCAACGATGATGACTGGTTGTCTTTGTACAATCTGCACATGAAGACTTCAACGTGCTTGTAGTCAATTTCAGATGGGCTTTTAAGGTTAGTATTGTCCAGAAGATTGTGGAAATCCTTAAAAGTATTCCATGCAGTTGATTTGCCAATGCCATATATATAACTCGTGGTATCACATCCAGTTAAAGAGTGAAGAAGGGGGATAGATATAGGATCCATGCCTTGGCTTATGATTCCTTCTACCACAAATTTGATGTCTGTGATCTTTTGTTCTTTTCCAATCTGCTGCTGTAAATACACTTTCCTATTTCCAAAATGTTTGTAGTTGGCAAGAAGAATCACAAATACATCAGTATCCTGTGACACTACCACAATATGTTCCGCGGTTGAATTGACTATGCTTAATACCATACGGGTATCTGCTTCCTCATGGTCAGACTCCATGCTATCTAACTGTATGCCCAAAGAGGATGAACGGACATCCATGGGGTCTTCAAATGCCCCAGAGACAACAATAATCTTATCTTGAGGTGCATTTTTGATGAGAGTATCACCAAGGAGCTGCTGCAGAGCAATCTTGTTATCATTTATGCTCAAAAAGCTTTTGAAGTTGTCACCTTGAGGCAGGTTTACTTCTGGGGAAATTACTTTTGGCACCGCTTTGCGTTTTTGTTTTCTTTTTCCTTGTTTGTCTTTGGATTTAGAGGCCCTAGCACTTCGTGTGTCATCTTTGATGGAAGTTCCATCATAGCGGTCCATCACAATGTCTATCCTTGTGCTTGGAAACTTATATACCCCCTTGCAGTACTCTGTAGCAAATTCTCCGAATGTACTAATCGATTTAGTTGAAACCCTGTAGACATACGCCATCCCATCAACAACATGCTGTGAAGAAGTGAGGTCTATTTGGGGAACAATTTGGGAAGGCTGAACTTTTGCAGTTTCACAAATGTTGTTGACTAGATCTGACTTGTTTCCTTTCCTCATGGTCTTATCTGTATAAAACAGTGCAATGGGGACAGACATCATTTCATGCTTTGCGATATGTTGCAGATCTACTGGCCTTCCAGCTTCATATGCTACACAGAGACGCTGTAGCACACCTCTGTTTGCATTTACAACTTTATTTTGCTGAGAGCCTGTTTGGTCCACTTCAAATAAGTTAGAAAAAGTGGATAACGAAGAAGAGATAAGGAGATCATCTTCAAGTTCTGTACCTTGGCGAGGAATAATAGTTATATCAGGCAAGAGTTTTGTAAGTTTGTACTTAAAGAATGCACGTCTTGATTCATAATAATAAGGTACCACCAAAGACTGTTCATTACATAGGTCTTGAAATCGACTCCAGCATTCAGATACTAAAACTGCTTGACCCCGACACGTGCGCCATTGAATTTCCAGTTTCAGTTGATTGAATATAGCGTTATGAGAAGCTTGGCTTATGCTACTTTCCTCACTGCATACTGTTACACGAGCTCGATTACGTAAACATAGTGAGTGATAAAGGACATCACCAGCTATAGCATCCCGAGCAGATTCCAATCTTGCCATAAGTTCAAAATCACCCATAGCAATGTTTTGTAACTTTTCGTGCATACTGAATGTTCTGGCACATGACAGCTCACCACTTTCTACCCCAGAACAACATAACACACAGTGAGTGCCCTTTATGTAAGTTTTGGCCTGACTTCTAAGGAATACTCTTCCAGAATTATCCAAACCACCCATGTCCATATCAGTAGCGTCTGCATTATCAGAAAAACGGTCGAGTTTAAGTTTGCTCATGAAATTAGGCCTACATTCACGGTGCCATACTAGCTTGGGATGATCAGTTTCCTGAAAGATATCATCTAGTATAGCCAACGCCGCTGTTATGCAGGCTGGCCTCTCTACCTTGTTTTTCCAGAGTTCACATTGTGATTTTATGTCTTGAATATTTGTAACATCAGAAACAGGCTTATTTTTCCTAAACTTTGTCTTTGGGTCCTTCTTATCATTTTGACAAACAAAGCACTTCTGCTCATAATCAAACCGTGCTGGGCGCTTGGCCGATGACGCCATATCCCTAGTTATTATACTTCTACGATGCAGTTATTTCACAACCTATTGCTGAAATGAGAACATATTATTACCCCAAACTATCTATACTAATATAATTTATATGAAAACATCATAAACGTTGTCCTGTAAAATGAATAATCAGTTTGATTTTGTGAATATTTAAACAAAAAATGTAGAAATTCAAAAAATAAAGGGCAATGTTAACGTATACATTTTAGTGGCCATCTTGAATTTAAGACTACACAAATTCATAAAATCAATAAAATTACTTGAAATAGACTCGTTTAGTCCCAAACAGTAAAAACAGATAATTTTGTTCAATGAAATGGACAAAATATTGTTATCTTCGCAGAAATGGTACGAAATGGCGGCCATCTTTAAATGGACGCCATTTTGAGCCATTTCTGTTCATTTTTCGCTTTGGCACCATGTTGCAATGGATTTGTCATGTCAAAATCTCCCAAGATAGAAAATTTCATAATTTTGGCAGAAAAACTACCACCCCAATGGAATTTTTAGTTTTGAACCCTGACTAAAAGATCCTTTACTGCAGAAAGTTATTCTTATCTATAACAAAATGTGATCAATGTGACTACAGCTGTAACTCACTACGTAAAGTGGAAGGCAAAGGGGGGGGGGGGGGGATGATAAGAGCGGATACCGTAAAATTTTCTAAAATGCCAGGAGGTAATTGCACGAATAGCACACATTCTGGATCTAATTTATTAGGGCTTTCACTATAAGATATAAAAGAGGTCCCTCAATTTTTTATCAGGGGTAGCTCAGTGAAAAATAAACGGAATGTAATAAGATAAGCTTCTTCAACGTGATGAATGATTAGAGAATATCAAGGTAAATCTTAAGCTTTCGGAAAACAAATTTTCTAATTTATTTAGAAAATTAACCTCAGATGATAATCGGAAGTATCATACGAAATATGTCTCTGGTTTTTAATTGACATCAAAATTCGTTGCTTTCTCAAAACTTCAGTAAATCAACGTTGAAGAAATAGCTTTATCTATCTCAATAAGTTTATATATATATATATATATATATATATATATATATATATATATATATATATATATATATATATGTATATATACATATATATATATATATATATATATATATATATATATGTATATATATATACATATATATAAAGTATATATATATATATATGTATATATATACAATTTATATATATGTCTATATATGCAGTATATATATATATATATATATATATATATATATATATATATATATATCCCCTTTCTAATTGGGGATACCTTAACGTGGTGAAAGGGTTTGTGTATCGCCGTGATCTGTTGTACTCGTTCAGGACACCCATACTTGGTAGGTTTACTGCGAGCGATTAGACAAAATATTCCCACCATCACCAATCCGTATTGACCAGCGTGGTGAGGAAAAATGGCCAAACTCCTTTGTCCTGCAGTGTACTAGAAACGGCTGCATTTGACGTTGATGTTTATATGAATATATATATATATATATATATATATATATATATATATATATATATATATATATACTGTATATACATATATATATATATATATATATATATATATATATATATATATATATATATATATATATATATGTGTTTTCAAAACTTGATTGCCGACATGTGGAAACCAAGTGACTCAATAAAATAACTGTGCAACGCAAATTAAAATGAATGCTTTAAAAGAACTGAAGCAGAAAATTTCAAGTTTTGCCTGAAAGTGTGTGAATATTCCCTCTTTTCAATCGTCAATCTGAATCTTATTCAATTTGAAAATACTTGCAGATACTTTCTAATCATGAATGATGTCAAGCTTGCAAATTTATCACCTATATTATTTCTAAGTTCCACCTGCCATTGAAATGAACCTCTAATATAACAGTTAATTAATACGTTCTCAATTATCAAAATGAACAAACGAAGGCATACTATCAATAGAATGTACGTATATCTAAAGTTCAGTATGATATTCCAAAACTGGCTAACAACTAACGTTACCTTTTAAACCTCTAACTTAGACAGTCCTCATCCACAATTCACGAAACTTTAATTGCATTCCGTATATTTTCAGGCAGGATTATCAAGGAGATGAATATCCTCACTAATCTTCTGCCAACTCACGTTTTCCAAAATGTTACATATCCCATTTTCGTATAAAAGATCACAGCTGCGAGTTGCAAAATGATGGAGCCTATTAACAAAGCCCTTCAGAGTATTTGAAATTGTAATAGGTTTATTATTTGTTTTTCTTGTTTATAATTCTGAGAAATGATTATAAACCCCTTTAGCTTACACTTTTAGAAAATTTCATTAAAAACAGTAAATGTCTGGCATAATTTTTTCCAGGATGTTTACCGTTTTAAAAAACGGATATATCGACGTAAAGGAATGATATTACGGTCACCCACCCGTAAAAGATGATAAAAAAGTAAGGTAAAATTACGGTCGCCTGGATTTTACTTAAATACGGTTGAGAACAGTATAATTTTACTGAAAATTTTAGATTAAAATTACGTGTATAACATCTTGCTTTTCCAACTAGGGCTATAGCCGAGCTAACAACGACGACAACAACAACAACAATAAGCGTTGAAAAACAAGAAAAATCTTCAACAAAGGCAAAGAGAATTGGACAGGACTCTCGCAAGGCTAACTACCCAGTTTATTCAAACGAACTTTTAGTCAGTTGTTAATCCAAGTTGCTAAGTTTAAAAATATTTTGTTTTCTATTACTTGGTTCGATCATTCATTTCCGTTTGATATTTTATTGATTTTCTACTATTCATTTATAAATTTCTGTTTTTTATGAGTTCAGGATTCCATAATCCTTGATAAGTCAGGATTATCGAGATTTTTATGAACTTGCAAAATAATAAGCTTCATCATTAACAACAACAATTGAAATGAATGCAGCCGTTTCTAGTCCACAGCAGGACAAAGTCCTCAGAGATGTCAATTCATGTCTTGGGTGTGGCCATTTTTCATCACCACGCTGACCAGTGCGGATTGGTGATGGTGGGAAATTTTCGTCTGATTGCTCACAGAAAACCAACCTTGTATGAGTGGGCCCTGACTAGTACAGCTTTGCTGCTCATGGCGATACGCAAACCCTTTCACTACGCTAAGGTATCCCAATTTATCATCATTCAAATCAGACCGTACTGGTTACGTTAAGGTAACTAATATATACAAATGCGTGCATGCAATTATAAGGAAGTAGGAAAAGCTCTATTACTTACCACTCTGCAAATGATGTAAGCGAAAGGATCCACAATCTGGTTAAGAGAGCACAACCGTATGGCCACTAATTCGATGTAATGATCTTCCATGTAGTGAGGCGGCCACGCTTGATTCATCACAAGAATACCCTAATGAGGAGAGATGGAAAATATATAAATATCACATTAACAGAGAACACCAAATTAAACACACAAACATATGTATGTTATTGCCAGACATGCATGCACTAACTTTTGCGTCAAGTGATCTGTTACATTTGAATTGGTCAACATTGTATGGAGGTGTGAGCCTTTTGTTCATGTAAAAGAAATTGATAGGCTTATTCCTTATGTGGTAAAATACCGTGTCTAGGGCAAACCCTGGTTCAGTGATGATTTTAGGCAGTCTTATCTGGAGAAACAGTAGGCTTATTATCTTTAGAAAGTTAAAAGCTCAGATTTGACTACTGATTAATTAGCTTATAAGTTGTCTGCTAATTTTAAATGAGTTGTATATAGTTAGGTAAACATTGTCATTGCAAAGATCTGAATTTTGAGAAACCACTTTACAATCATACTTATGAGTTTTGTTTTAAGTTTAACTTCATCTCCCATAATTTGCAATAGGCAATAATTTTAGCTATATCTATATTAAGGGATCCAGCAACCGCAGATATACATTCAGGAGACGGAATTGATACAAACAGCGTAGTATATCGTGTGTATATTCAACAATCTCTTTTTATAAGCCAAATCAGCTATCATGCTTTTATAATATGAAAAGTAATGGACCGAAAACACTACCCTGAGGAACACCAGATATTATATTCATTTAGTTACTATAGTGCCTATCAACAACTACTCTTTGCAGTATATTACTTAATTTAATTTAACAATGATGCTAAGAAAAGCCCCACGAACTCCCAATTTGTTGAAGTTGAAAACAAGGTCATGTGCTACACCAGCATTACAGGTTTAAAGATCGCTCATGAATGACAGAGGCAATGGACCATGACAATGCCTTAGAGACTAACCATATATTCATAGCCCTAAAGATTAACCATATATACATAGGATCAGCCCCGAAGCACCTCTCCACCCAAGCTATGATCAGAGAGGGTCAGGCAATGACTGCTGATGACTCAGCAGGTAGACCTACTGTATAAGCTCCCCCAAACCCCCATTATTAGCTAACAAGGATGGTGAGGTTGCAGACACTACTAGCAACTATCGAGCTTAAGCGAGACTCGAACCCCAGTTCAGCAGAGCGCTAGGTAGCGAGGTTTCCAGTCGGCTACACATACACACCCAATGAAAATCGTTAGTTCATTTGGTTGCTGCAATCTCTCCATCATTGTGAGCTAAGGATGGGGAGTTTGGGGGAGCCTATAGGTCTATATGCTGAGTCATCAGCAGCCATTGCCTGGCTCTCCTTGATCCTAGCTTGGGTGGAGAGAGGGCTTAGGCGCTGATCATATGTATATATGGTCAGTTTCTATGGCATTGTTCCCCTTGATAGGGCAATGTTGCTGTCCCTTGCCTTTGCCATTCATGAGCGGCCTTTAACATTTTAAGAGACTTACATCAAGTGGTGCCCACGACACGACGAAGATGCCGGTGATGACGGTGAGGACAATGACCATCTGGAGTTCCTGCTCATTTTTCTTCCGGCTGCGATGGGGCTGCCCCATCTCGAACGCCGAGTGCGGTGTTATCCGCATCCTTAGCAGGGATACTGGAGAGAAAGGAGATAGAGGACTTAATAATAATGATAATATGACACATATACAGTTCAAACTTGCAGCGAATGTTTTTTCGTTGAACAGGCTGACATAAGTATCTTTTTATAGTTTATATATGAAAGATCTATTTTAAAGTTGTTACTGTTCTTAAAATGTTTTATTTTAATTGTTCATTACTTTGCCTGTAGTTTATTTATTTGTTTGTTTCCTTTCCTCAGTGGGCTATTTTTCCCTGTTGGAGCCCTTGGGATTATAGCATCCTGTGTTCCAATTAGAGTTGTAGCTTAGCTAGTAATGATAATAATAATAATAATAATAATAATAATAATAATAATAATAATAAAAATAATAATAACAATAATAATAATAATAATAAGGTAACCCAACGATTAAAATATTTATTACTGTATTTCTGATGATGAAGGAAAACTTTACTCTTATTATTTAGTTTAATGACGATCAGAAAAACAGATAAAGAATCCTCGGATATGCGCATAGAAAATTATGGCCACTCAATGACTATATGATGGTTATTAATTACTATTAATGAACAACAGATGGAAATATAATAGTTGATAAAAAAGTGTAACAGGAACAAAATATGTTAAATTTTCAGTTTCACTCATTATAAAACCCCTAAAAAAGATTAATATCTTTCTGAGACAACGACGAAAAATTTTTCATTTAAAAAAAAAAAGAAAAAAAAAATAAAGAAAAAAAAATTACATGAAACGTGCAAACCATTTGCACCCCCTTACACTCCACATTCGTGACAGTTAAGTTGCATGCAAGTCCTTGCAACTTGATACTTTATAATATATATTTTTTTTGTAAGTCATGCACGCACCAGTCTACTTTCACATAATTAAGAGACAAAGGTGAAACAAGTATACTTTAAAATGCAACTAAAAAATTTAAGGTCCCGAATTCCAATTATCTTATTTCATTGTTATTCTGAACATGCAAATATCTAGAAAGAACAAAGGTGAGCGACCATTAACTAACAAGGCTTCCAGACAGTGTAATTCTCCCGTGCTCAAAAATACAACGGTTGTCTGCGAGATTATATAAAGTTTCTCGTGAAAAATGAAATACTCCAGCGTGGAAAAACGATTCTCGCTGTGTGAAATTTATAACACCTCATCTGCATTATGAAATACAGTAATTGTTTGAGGAAAAATCGTTTATCTATATGAAATATGACAATATGTATGTGAAATTAATCAAACAGTTCAGTAAAGTTGACGAAAAAATAGCATATTTTTTTAGAGAAAATGGAATATAATTCTGTGTTAAAATGTATTGCATATATGTACAAAATAGAATTTTTCATATAAAGAAAATGGAATATACTTCTCTGTTGAAAATAGAATGCATCCCTGTACAAAGTAGAAATAATCTGAAATATATAGATATACTATATCCATTCTGAAAAGACATTTTAAGAGTTTCTAAGGATAAAAAGAATATTTCTGTGAGAAAAAGATCTGACAAAAAATTATAAAAACAGGAATTACCACGACTCAAAAAGACATCCAAACAGGACATAACTGTTGAGGGAAAAAAAAAAAAAAAAAAAAAAAAAACTGTCTAATTATATTAATTGTAACTAATGAATAGCGTGATCAGAAAAATGATAATTTGCGTGATAAGTAATATTCTTGGCCACTTAATAGATTTTATCATTTTTTATTGAATAAGAAAATAGAACTTACAAACTAGTGCCCATACATTGTCTACGCTTAAAAATTTGCCGTAAAAGACGCTAAAAATCTGTAAATAAATGTTTCCAGGCATTTAACGTTCTAAAAACGGATATATTGACGTAAATGAGTGATATTACCGTGACCAACCAGTAAAAGATAATAACAAAGTAGGGTAAAATTACGGTCGTCTGTATTTTACTGAAATACGACTGAGAACGGTATATTTTTACGGAGAATTTCCGATTGAAATTACGGGGTTTTAACAGTGTATTCTAGAAAGAAAGCAAGCTAAGGATGAGAAATAAGTATGAATATTCCACAAAGGAAGCGATTGATTTACCCCTTGAAGTATGGAAAATTATGAGACCCGAAAAAAATAATGAAAATATTTACAAAGCTCATCTTCGGAAAGGGCATAACAATCATTCAAAGATCTTGAATTATATGTTTGACATCGTATGATTTCTATTAGAGATAGCATTGGAAGTTATGTGTTTGTTATTCAAATTTCATTGGATTGGATAAACAATTGGTAAAGTAATTGGTAATTAATTTTACTCCCCTCCTCGCCCAGATGGAATGGCTTTATAGTCTAGTTTGATTTTTGCTTTTCAAAAGTCATTAATAATCATTTATCGCTTTAGCATGATGACCCGTCATTAGATTTTATCCGGATTTGAATAAATGACTGATTTTATCAATTGGTATTGAATTAATTTTCATGTTCAGTTTAGCACTGAGATTAATAACTTGATCATTCCCTTTACGTTAATCGGAATGACGATGAAATTTAGTATTGTTTAAATACTAATGCAAAATAACATGAGATCATTTTAAAGCTACCGTTCGTTCGTTCGTTTGTTTAAGAACACTTTGCTTATAATAATAAAGCTACCATCGAGTATAAGTATTTTAGTTGAATTCATGTATAGATTATTCAAGATCTATTTGTAATATTATTTGAAGAAATGAAATATATGAGAAGTTGAAGGGGAAAATGAGAGAAAACTGAAAAAAAAAATACATGTATATGTAGATAAAGAAGAAATAAACTATGTCTATGTAAATAAATAGACAAAGAAAGAAGAAATTATCTATGTATATCTCAATAAATAGATAAAGAAAGAAGAAATAAACTATGTCTGTTGAAATAAATAGATAAATAAAGAATAAGTAATATATTATGTTTAAATAGATAGATAAATAAAGAAGAAATAAACTATTTATATATAAATAAATAGATAAATAAAGAAGAAACAAACTATGTCTATATATGTAAATAGATAAAAAAAATAAACTATTTCTGTTTAAATGAATAGATAGAGAAGAAATAAACTGTCTGTTTAAATAAAGAGATAAATAAAGAAGAAATAAACTATGTCTGTTTAAGAAGAAATAAACTACAGTATGTCTGTTTAATAAATAGATAAATAAAGAAGAGATAAACTATGTCTGTTTAAATAAATAGATAAATAAAGAAGAAATAAACGAACATGAGAAGGACAAAGACATTACTCTAAGCCCGAGACAAGAGGCTTCTATCCAGGGACTTTGCCAAATCTCTCTCGGAAAAGAAGAGAAAACTACCAGACCAAAAGAAGAAAAACCAGACGTTGCAGGGAAATCAAATTTTTAAACTAGCATTTAAGAGATTATATAAGCCTCTTAGAGTATTTCAGTTACAAAATGACAAGCTCAGTGGAATAAAGAAGCTGATGATAATGAATTAAAAGAAATAAATCCAATTTTTTTTTCTCTGTAGGAATATTCTGTACAAAAAGAAAGCAGAACTTCAGTAATTTTAGCAAGAAATAGAAATAGAAACGAAGGAGTGTAAAGAAAAAAAGATATATAATCCTAAGCAGAAGGGAAGATATAGCATTACTAAAATCCCTTTGAAAAAAAAAAAAAAAAAAAACATTCTTGGCCGGTGTATTCCGAGACACTTTATTATTATTATTATTATTATTATTATTATTATTATTATTATTATTATTATTATTATTATTATTATTATTACTAGCTAAGCTACAACCCCAGCTGGAAAAGCAGGATGCTTCTTTAGAGCCCAGGGACCCCAAGAAGGAAAATAGCCCAGTGAGGAAAGGAAACAAGGGAAAAAAATGTTCTTAGAATATATTAAGAACAATAACAACTTTGAAATAAATATCTCCTATATAAACTATATAAACTTAAATAAAGCAAGAGGAAGAGAAATTAGATAGAGTAGTATTACCCGAGTGTACCCTCAAGCAAGAGAACTCTAACCCAAGAGACAGTAAAAGACCATGGTACAGAGGCTATGGCACTACCCAAGACTAGAGAATAATGGTTTGATTTTGAAGTGTCCTTCTACTAGAAGAGTTGCTTACCATAGCTATAGAGTCTTTTCTACCCTTACCCTTAAGAGGAAAGTGGTCACTGAACAATTACAGTGCAGTAGTTAACCCCTTGAGTAAAGAAGATTTGTTTGGTAAGCTCAGTGTTGTCAGGTGTATGAGGACAAAGGAAAATCTGTAAAGAACAGGCCAGACTATTCGGTGTATGTGTAGGGAAAGGAAAAGTGAACCGTAACCAGAGAGAAGGATCCATACCTACGACAGCGATGTTGCAAAAGACGATGATGATGAGATTGCAGACGTTCATGACGCCGAGGGCAGTGGTGAAGGCCTTCTCCAGGATGGACGTCTCGGCGCAGAGATGGATGTTGGTGAAGCACCAAGTTCCAGGGTACTGCAAGTAGAAGTGGCCCACGTTGAAGAGCGGCAGCACGCTGAACATGAAGCAGAATGTCCAGATGCCGCAGAAGACCATTCTGATGGAGAGACAAGGAAGAATCCATTACAATATTGAATAAAAAATTTTCTTTTATTTGGTAGACTTCTTGCATACATGAGGAAATGGAGAATCACAAGTATATGTATACATATGTACACACATTACACACACACACACGCACACACACACATATATATATATATATATAATATGTATATATAATATATATATATTATATATATATATATATATATATATATATATATATAAACTGGAAGGACATGTCTGAGAACTTTGTCCTACAGTGGACTAGTTACAGCCAATGATTATATATATATATATATATATATATATATATATATATATATATATATATATATATATATATACTGTATATGTACAGATAGATAGATAGATAGATAAGTAGATAGATAAATGTGACTTCACAGGCATACACACCTTCAATGTAAATCAGCAATACCCTGCTAAAATCGTAATGCAACCACCTAACACATTGCAGCATAATTTCTGGGTACAAATGATAAATAATCGGACATGCGCTGGCAACATCCTGTCAGAGATCCTTTTCAGTCTAGCGTTTAATTACGTTATTTCGGAAATTACAAAAAACGTTTTCTATGTAGAGTCCGAGGGGATGGGCTTGCCCTGAACAATAGACAAAATTACGGAATAGAAGACGGGAAGAATAACAGTTAAAAAAAATTAATAAAACTGTTTGCCAATCAAGAGAAGTTTAACCTGAATAAACCTCAAGGAACCTGAATGGTATTGTAAAGCCCAAATAAAAAAAAATACTCGAATACTAACTTACTAAAAAACGCATAAAATGTCAAAAAGGGCTAAAAGATAAGGGACCAAAGAATAAAATACATTTACCCACAAGTAATCAAGTAATTAAAAAAAAATTTATTCTCCAAAATGTGAAAACAGAAAAAGACACAGATGGTTATCAAAATGTGAACCAGAAACAAGGTAGAATCAAAATTACGAGAAGTCTATCCAACAAAAAATTACCAGAAGATGACCCCAAGAAAGAATCTAATTTAGAGTTACTAAAAAAGATTCCATTATCCGCCAATAAGACCACTGACAAAAGTAACCCAAATAGACAAAAGAAAGAGACTAAAGTTACTAACAAAAAAAGGGTCCATTATCCAGCAATATAAGACCACTGACGAAAGTAACCTAAATAGGCACAAGAAAGAGACTAAAACTACCAAAAAAAAAAAAAAAAGTCCAATATCCACCAATAGGACCACGGGCGAAAGTAACCCAAATAGACCCAAGAATTAGGCTAAAGTTACCAATAAAAAAAGAATCCATTATCCACCAATAAGACCACCGGCGAAATTAACCCAAATAGACCCAAGAAGGAGAAAACTTTGGGTAAGGGGGAAATTACCTAATAGTGACCCACAGAAAGGAAAAGATTCATTTGCATAAAAGGGCCTTTCCATCACCAAAAAACACACAAGCGCTATCCCGCACCGCCCCCTCGCAAGGCAATTAAGAGCCACCGCCCTATCACCTGGACGGATCCTATACCAAGATCCTACAATCCCAGGCATGACGCACGGACATTTCCAAGGAGATCTCTACAGAGGAACTCGAATTCGCTGTATTGCTTTCGAGAGGAGTGGCGATGAGCGGACATACCTACTAACAATGATATAAAATCTTGTTTCCTACTGTCGTTGGTGACAATATATATGCTCATCTTATATATATATATATATATATATATATATATATATATATATATATATATATATATATACATATATATATATATATATATATATATATATATATATATATATATATATATATATATATATATGTAAAGAAGGGTCTTTGCACGTGTATATTTGTATTACATATACTTTTATTACTGTATTGGGCCGTTTACCATTATAAGTGGACCTCCAAATAGGCTACATAACGCTATAAGATTTATTATTATCATTATTATTATTATTATTATTATTATTATTGTTATTATTATTATTGATATTGGTATTATTATTAATTATTTTTATTATTATTATTATTATTATTACAAGGTACGCTATAACCTTAGTTTGAAAAGCAAGATGCTATAAGCCCAAGGGCTCCAACAGGGAAAAATAGCCCAGTGAGGAAAGGAAAAAAAAGTAATGAATAAACTACAAGAGATGAATAAGCAAACAAAATAAAATATTTCAAGAGCATTAACAACATTATAATAACTCCTTAAAATCACATATGATTTTATCAGACATTTTATTTATTTCTTAGTTTACAGCATGGCGTTTTACTATCAATGTGCTCCACTTTCTGCATCATATTATTATCTGTATATTTTTTCCTTAAAGCATTTTGATATATCATTCCATAAATGCCTTTTACTATTTAATTGACTGTTCTTTTATGTATTTTGTTATTCAACTACCTCTCCTTTACACCCTTTGCAATATAACTATTTCTCTCTTAATAAATTTTCTATTTAATTGCCTCTCAACCATGCAATTTTCATCCTAATTACATCTGCACATGATATAATAATTAGATAACTTCTACATGCATATTGCTAGTTGATTATCTCTCTGTCACGAACTAGGATATTTGCATCAGTTACATCGTAATGGAAAAATGTGCAAATACATTTTTTTTATGAAATTATAAATATGAAAAAGCAATAGTCTCCTCCTACCGCTAACCTCTGGAGAATTGTCTTGGCGTGCCAGGGTCCTTGTGACTCGCATATCTCTAGATCCCAGAACAGATAAGAAAATAGAGTTTACGGTCAACCCTGTTATTGTACAGCTCTCTGAGCTCGGTGGGTTGAGAAATAAATTATTTTTTGAAGCGAGTGCTATTGTTATAGCCACCTACATATCTGAATGCGAAGGGTGATAAATGGAATGATTAGATGTCATTCATTGGAATAATGGAAAGTATTAGGAGGTTTCTAAATATCGTGCAATATTCTCTGCAATGTGACTTACTAAGGGTTGTGCTGTGTTGGTTGAAGGATGTGTGTGAGGTAAACGTACATACATAATACATTCATACACATACTATGTGTGTATATATATATATATATATATATATATATAGATATAGATATAGATATATATATATATATGTATATATATATATATGTACACACACACGCACATATATATATATATATATATATATATATATATATATATATATATATATATATCCCTTTCCGAGTGGGGTACCTTAACGTGGTGAAAGGGTTTGTGTATTGCCATGATCAGCAAAGCTGTACTAGTCAGGGCCACCCATACTAGGTTGCTTTGCTGTGAGCGATCAGACTTGAAATCTCCCTCCAACACCAATACGCAGTGGCCAGCGTGGTGATGAAAATGGCCAAACCCCACCCATGACTAAGGACATGTCTCTGGTCTTTGTCTTGCAGCGGACTAGAAACGGCTGCATTTGTTGTTGTTGTTGTTGTATATGTCTACATAATTTATCTTTATGTGGAAATCCGAGTTATTTTCTTCGGGTAAATGTTGATACTTTAAACATATCCATTATGTTACAGATTTGTTACTAAGAAACTTCCAAACGTAATTAGAAAAAAACATTGCAATATAGCTGATATTCGTACTAAGTAGAAGCCGTGGTTGATTTTTTAAGAGTGAACAAAGGAAACGAAGATGTCAACGCTTTCAAAATCGACAAATCAATATCAGAAGGAGATTAAGATTAACATAACCCCAGTGAGAAGGCTCAAACAAACTAAAGATTTTTGGTTTTATTTCGAATGTTGGTTTTATTGCAAACATTGGTTTTATTTCAAACGTGGGTTTTATATCAAGCATTGCTTTTATTTCAAATGATTGTTTTATTTTAATTTCTGGTTTTATTTGAAAATTATTTGCAGTTCAAACGTTGGTTTTATTTCAAACGTTGATTTCACTTCAAACATGGATTTTATTTCAAACGTTGGTTTTATTTGAAACATTGGTTTCATTTCAAACGGTTTTATTTCCAACGTTGATATTATTTCAATCATTGTTTTTATTTCAAACGTTGGTTTTTTTTTCAAAACATTGGTTTAATTGCAAACAGTTTTATTTCAAATATTGGTTTCATTTCAAACGTTTGTTTGGTTTCAAACATCGGGTTTATTTCAACCATTGGTTTCATTTCAAACATTGGGTTTATTTCAAACATTGGTTTCATTTCAAACGTCGTGAAACAGATAAAATGTAAATTTTCCCTTGCTTAACTTCGCATATCGCTTCGACGCGATATATACTTTACACCCGATTCTCAGCAATTTACGCAAACAAAACTTCCCCATGGATAAAAAAAGGTCAGTTTTAACTTCCCGGCGTTTTCCCCTTGAGTGCCGCGAATAATGAATGAACAGTCGCTCCCAGGAAAGGCACCATTTCCCGGGAAAGGTTTCCCTCCGGTATCAG
>NC_090732.1:167798538-167806038 GCF_036898095.1 Palaemon carinicauda | reverse complement strand
ATTATTACTAGCTAAGCTACAATCCTAGTCATAAAAGCAAGATGTTATAAGCCCAAGTGCTGTAGATACCGTCTAATCATAAATTATAAGAGGATCTTAGTATCGTCACAGCTAAATAGCCATTCAATTAAATCTCTTACTCCAGTTTACAGCCATAAATGATTCTCTCTCTCTCTCTCTCTCTCTCTCTCTCTCTCTCTCTCTCTCTCTCTCTCTCTCTCTCTCTCTCTCTCTCGACTATTTTTATTCATTACCTATTTAAAAAGCACATTATAAAAAGAGTTAGCCTCACTAATCTACATCACCCCTAATAAAGTCTCTCTCTCTCTCTCTCTCTCTCTCTCTCTCTCTCTCTCTCTCTCTCTCTCTCTCTCTCTCTCAAGAATATTTTTGTTTATTACCTATTTAAGAAGCAGATTCAGACAAGAATTAGCCTCACTAATGTACATTACCCCATAAGGTTTTAAACTATTAAAAAGAAAATAAATAAAAAAAGACTTCTCTTGCCCTCATTTGGGGAAGATACTCCAAGGACGGTTGGAAAATCAAGTATGGGGGCAAAAACTTGTTGGGTCACTCCAGTGGAAGGAGAAGATAAAACTTGTAAATGCAGAGCAATAAACTTCAGGTGAGGTGTGATCATAGGAATAAACAATTGTATGGTTTGTTTGTTGTTGTTGTTGTTAGCTAAGCTACAACCCTTGCTGGAAAAGCAGGATGCTTTATTATTATTATTATTATTATTATTATTGTTATTTTTATTATTATTACTAACTAAGCTACAACCCTATTTGAAAAATTAGGATGCTACAAGGCCAAGGGCTCCAACAGAAAAAAAAAAGCCCAGTGAAGAAAAGAAATACAGTAAGGAAATAAATAAACTACAAGAGGAGTATGAACAATTAGAATCAAATATTTAAAGAACAGTAACAACATTAAAACATATCTTCCATATATAAACTATAAGAAGACACTTGTGTTAGCCTGTCCAAAATAAAAACATTTACTGTAAGTCTGAACTTTTGAAGTTCAACTACCAGATCAGGAAGATCATTCCGCAACTGTTAATCCAAAATTGCAAATATTTATGAGGTACAGGCTAAATAGGTAATTTGAGAGAGAGAGAGAGAGAGAGAGAGAGAGAGAGAGAGAGAGAGAGAGAGAGAGAGAGAGAGAGAGAGAGAGAGAGAGAATCAAGTGATAAATATTTAATTTCTTAAAATTTAAAGCATAACCTCCGTTACTTAATTCCTCCCAACTCCAGAAACTAAACAAAAGAAGTAGCTTTAAAGAATGAATAAATTAATCATTTGTAAATATCTGGCTTTGTAACATCAATGGTCATTGATGACGATTGGAGTATGCTTAATGACGAATTAGTAACACAGAGAGCTTGACAATTTCCTCTGGGGTCTGCAACCTAACCATCCTTGTGAGTTAAGGATGGGGATTCTGGGGAGCCTATAGGTCTACCTGCTAAGTCATCAGCAGCCATTACCTGACCCTCCCTGGTCCTAGCTTGGGTGGAGAGGGGGCTTGGGTGCTGATCATATGTAATATCGTCAGTCTCTAGGGCATTGTGCTGCTTGCTGGGGCAAAATCACTGTCCCTTGCCTTTTCCATTCATAAGGGGCCTTTAAACCTTTAAACACAGAGCTAAAATGCTCAAATCACCAAGAAATTTTTCATGGCTTTACAGCATTTTCAGTTCCTACTTCACATCCTGAGATCAGCTTCAGAATCCCACCTGACCCTCGGTGTGTGGCAACCAAAACTGGATTGAACGACAATGAAATTCCACACCAGTAGGGTGGGGGTGGGGTGCTGGGTATGGGAAGAGGGTTGGAGAGATGCAGACGTCACGTTCCACTGATTTTCTCGGAAATCGAATCGCGTAAATTCGTTCAGAATATATAGCAAAGGAGAGGGCAATTTTGCAGCTTGCAATTAAGTATTAATTAATGGGGTTATTGAAATCCTGTTGTTATTAACAGTGATTAGTCAAACTCTCTGTCTGGTGATAAGAACAGATAAGGAGGTTAGTATGCTTATCCATTTCCAGGTGGGATTGCCTGCAGATAATGCACTATGAGCATTATAATTTATCTAATTATCTATATTATTACAAAAACACCAACAGCAGGCCTTTTTTGATGTCATAAACATATTTCTTTGAATTATAGTTGTATTTCGTAAACATTCAACTAATAAAGTTAAAGTTGAAACCCAATTACATCAGTTCAAAGGCTTCTTTATTGATACAGGAACTTGAACTGTGTGAATGCACTGCCATCCTATAGGCAATCAACGGTGTTTTTTTTTTTCTTTTTTTTTTCACGCTTACTCAAGCTCGCATTTCTGTTACGGTAAATTGCATTCATAAAATAACTGCCATGAAATTGAACGGAACATGCGGAGGTTTTCATTAACTAAAGGAAATTAATCACACAAAAAATATTTTTGGTGTAAATTATTTAATTTGATGTACACATAAACGATTTTTGGTAAGCATATGAATTTATTTCATGTACATGCTTTCATACACCAGACGTTTCCAATCTGATATAATGAAACGAGATACATTTCATTATATATAATTAGAATACATGCGGTATTTAGGAATTATGAATTCAAATTAGTTTGCATCAACAAATTCATCAATGATTCTTTTAAACATTCACCCCCACCAAAAATATATATATATTTTTAATTTATAGAAAAGGATTAAATGCATTTAAATCGAAATATGTGAATTACCTCTAATGAATCCATAAAATTTATATGTCATTCGAGGAGATTTTAAGTTACACAAGTATAATCAATATACGAAAGGAACAACAAACATATAAGTCACAGTCAGGCCAAGTAATATTTTGTATCATCTTGACGAGCTATATGATTATCGATTTTTTCAAGATGACAAGTAATTTGAAGAAGAAATTACGCAATGCGTATGAACCGCTATAGTAATATAACATCAACTGGAACAAACTATGAGTATTGTACATATTAATTATATTTCCTTATAAAGAATAGTGTTTTGCGCAAAAAAATGCTTATAAGAAGAGCTTACTTACTAATCAGTTTAAGATTTTAAACATGACAATTGATATGCAGTAATCAGAAACTTATACCACGAAGCCTTATGATCATATCATAACAGGGTGATACTTATTAATGAAATGTCTGAGGCGGGGAAGGAGGTGGGGGGGGGGGGGGTGATTCACATCAATATAAGTTAATAAACGATGGTCGCAGTAATTATAATTATAATAATCCTCTAAATTATGCAAAAACTGGCAAGATGCCCATATTTAGAGAATATTGATCAGCTAAACATTTGTAATGATTTATTCCTTAATGAGATTCACACCTTCCTTTCTTTTGCATAAGTTACGTAACACAGCCGCCAAACAGGGTGCTTATGTTACATTTGTCTTCTTGGATAACTTACGGGCGAATGGTTTTTCAAGTTTTATGTGAATATAAATGCAGACACACACATGTATATATGTATGTGTGTATATACGTGTATATATATATATATATATATATATATATATATATATATATATGTGTGTGTGTGTTGTGTGTATGAGTTTTATGTGAATACAGTATATACACATGTATTTGTATATATATATGTGTATATATATATATATATATATATATATATATATTCATATATATGTATATATATATATATATATATATATATATATATATATTTAATTTTCTATTGCAATGAAAGTAATTATATTTTCAAAACGTACAAATTCGTTCTCTCCCCTCTCTAATACATTGCTGCCAACTCTCAAATCCTGAAATATATATTTTTGTAATCCATACTGATGAGGACTGAGTATCACTAGGCCCTGTTTTTAAGAGAAAGGCATTAGAGACTTGTACTCATTACCTACCTGATAATCCATGTCAGAATTGCTCACAATCCATTTCTCCTCCTATTGTTTTTATGAAGTTTTTATAGTTTATAGATGATAGATCTATTTTATTGTTGTTTATAATCTTAAAATGTTTTATTTTTATTGTTATTACTTCTCTTGCTGAATATTTATTTCCTTGTTTCCTTTCCTCACTGGGCTATTTTTCCCTGTTGGAGCCCTTGGGCTTATAGCATCATGCTTTTCCATCTAGGGTTGTAGCTTAGCTAATAATAATAATAATAATAATAATAATAATAATAATAATAATAATAATAATAATAATAATAATAATAATATATAAGTTGAATTCATAAATTCGGATGATGAGATTAGAAACTGAATGTCAATCAGAATGTTAGCTCTGGTGAATTTCACTAGATCAAAACTTTTTGATAAAGCACCTAACAATAAATTAATGGATATTTTCATAAACAGAGACTTATTAACCCCAGACATGAAGTAGGTAAAGAAAGGGAGTGTTAAAATTACCACTACTTTTAATAATGGCATCTCGTTAGAAGGAATATTTCGTAACTTTACGATTTTCAGTATGCAAAGATTTGAACCAACTACGCCATAATCATGTCATTTGAGCACTGAATTATCAGTTTTGGAAGATATTGAATAATTTCAGCTAGAGAGATAAGATAAAAGAAAGATAAGAAGACATGAATGTATTCCACTAACCGTTTAGATGGATATAAGGACATGAAAAAATTGTACTTTCACCGGCGATTAATAATCCCTCGTTTGTTTTTAGCTTAATTTTTTATCCCATCTTCAACTTGAATTGCTTTTACTATTGCATAAACTTACATTTTCATCGTTCATTTTATCTTCAGTTATGTTTTCTGTGTAGAATCAAGTATTTTCTTCTATAAATACGGAAATTCGTATTTCATTTTATTATTATTATTATTATTATTATTATTATTATTATTATTATTATTATTACAAGCTAGTCTATAATCCTAATTGGAAAATCAAGATGCTATAAGCCCAATGGCTCCAACAGGGGAAAGTAGCCCAGTGAAGAAGGGAAAGAAGAAAATAAATAAACCACAAGAGAAGAATAAATAATCAAAATAAAATATTTTAAGAACAGTAACAACACTAAATTAGATCTTTCATATATAAACTATAAAAACTTAAAAAAAAGCAAGAGGAAGAGAAATAAGCTAGAACACCATGCTCTAGTGTACAACCAAGCATGAGAACTCGTTCTTTAAGTTTTCAAGTTTTAAAGGCCACTCATGAATGGCAGAAGCAAGGGACAGTGATATTGTCATATCTAACAGGACAATGCCCTAGAGACTGACCATATATACTTATGATCAGCGCCCAAGCCCCCTCTCCAACCAAGATAGGACCAAGGAGGGCCAGGCAGTGGCTTCTGATGACTTAGCAGATAGTCCTATAGGCTCTCCCAAACCCCTCCGTCCTTAGCTCACAAGGATAGTGGAGTTGCAGCGATCGAAGGAACTAACGAGTTTGAGCGGGACTCGAACCCCAGTTTGGCATTCACCAGTCATGGACGTTACCGCATCGGCCACCACAACCTTTTGTCTTCGAATAATCTGCTACACCTTTTCTGTTCCCTCTATTTCCATCAAACCAAAATTGAATAGAAATACCTCCTTTAGGGTGTTCGATTGTTCTAAAAAAAGGCAATATTGAATCCATTTATCAAGAAAATGAGCGCTAATTATATCTCCATCAAGAGTGAATTATGATTGCCAGCAATCACTAGAGACGGGGATCCATCACCGAAGCCTTGAGGCTCATTTTTTCGTGCATAATGACTTCGTCTCCTCTGATCATTATGAGCGAGATGATCTAAAATGATCTCGGTAGCTTCATCAAGGGAGGAGAAAAGAGCTATTTTTTCATTAGCGGTTGGGTGATTTAGTGATGATTTAAGAAAAAAAAATAGGCAATGTATATTTAAGGAATTAAGGAACTTATGATTGATTGATTATGGGATTAATTGATCATCAATGCGGAAGTAATTCTCTTAAAAGCTAAGTGTATGAAACTACGAAGAATCTTGATCTTTTTCTGTGAAAAGGAACTATGCTGGAAACCAATCCTCCACACTTTATTTTTTTTTTTTATTATAAGCAGAACTCAAAATATTTTCACTCCTCTCTATGCTAGTATTATTAGGCATGAAGTATCTATATGTATTTTAAAAAGGGTTATTATCAGGATAACATACAATCATACATATTCACCTTAATCATCTAGATACTAACCTAATTACAAAATTTCCCCATCAAGTAATGAGTGAATATCTTGAGGATTAATCTATCATGCATGATTTACACTTCACTTAAAAAGTAATCCATTTTTGAGTGACTGGTTTGACTAAACCACCGAAGAGTAATATGAAAGTATTTAATCATTGCCAGCATCAGTACCGTAAAAGGATGATATGGAAAGAAGAAGTTCGGTGGAAGAGGATATCACTGATAAGAGGCATTGGAGAGGGCGCATTAAACAACCGACCCCTTAATGTAGGGTTATGATTTAAAGTTTTAATGGCCACTCATTAATGGCAGAGGCAAGGGACAGTGACATTGCCCTATCAAGCAGGACAATACCCCAGAGAACATATATGATCAGCGCCCAAGCCCCTCTCCATCCAAGCTAGGACCAAGGAGGGCCAGGCAGTGACTGCTGATGACTCAGCAGATAGATCTATAGGGTCCCCCAAACCCCCCATCCTTAGCTGACAAGGATAGTGAGAATGCAGTGACCAGTCTGGCGATCACCAATCTTGGAGTCTGTTGTCAGCGTCAAATTTATTGAAAACTCAAAAAAGAAAAAAAAATAGATTTAAAAAAAAAATGGCATTTACATGTAGCCCTAATTTATAACATAACAAAAATTTCAAACCTCCAAAGCATCCAGAGCTGGTACACCAAAAAACTAGTGTGTTTGATTACAGATATCAGTTTCAAAAGACATAAACGTTCTAATGAAGATATCGGTTCCAAAAGATATAAACGTTTTAATGAAGATATCAGTTTCAGAAGAGATAAACTTTCTAATCAAAGCAAATTATTCAGTTTGCACAGCAACTCGTGTTTCCCTGATGATATGTTAACCATATGAAGCCTGGCTGCCAGATGTCTTAGTAATGATAGGCATAAGGATGTCTAATGAAATTAATGCTTTGGTTACTCAAACTTAATCCGATTACGCAATAGGAAGATATTGTTAGCACGAAATATGACTCTGGTGGGATCAACGGGGTTAACATTAAAAAATGTCACTGGGATATCATACGCCATTTTGATGCCAGGTTAAATAGCGATAGATAAATTGTGATAGAATATATATATATATATATATATATATATATATATATATATATATATATATATATATATATATATATATATATATATATATACATACATACATACATACATATACATATACACAACAACACCGGCAAATGCAGCCGTTTCTAGTCCTTTGCAGGACGCAGGCTTAAGATATGTATTTATTCATGTATGGGGTTTGGCCAGTTTTCATAACCACGCTGGCC
>NC_090732.1:167781038-167793538 GCF_036898095.1 Palaemon carinicauda | reverse complement strand
AAAAAATGGGCCATTGTCTATTTTTGGGTATTTTTTGTCTCTATGTCTGGAAAAAAAATCTCGTAAAATTCTTCGGGATTTTTTTATATATTTATTAGACTAAAACCTTAGAATTAAAAAACAGATAATCGAAAATAATTTAACAGGTGATAATTAAAATGCTTTAAATGGGTCATTGCCAATTTAGGGTATTTTTATGTCTATTTCTGAAAACATTCTCGAAAAAATTTTCGATTTTTTTTATTTGACAAAAACTTTAGAATTAAAAAACAGATATGCGAAAAAAATTAAACAGGTGACTGCAAAATTTTTACTGTATTTTAATGACGTCCATCTTGCTAATTACTCTATTTTGATAAACAATTAGTGAAATGCAGGAGGTATAAGCTCACTTGAAAAAAGTTCTATTTCATGTTTGATCAAAATATATTAATAATAGACGCAATAATGGTATTTACATCTAACCATTTAGTTTATAAATGGCACAACACAAGGTTGGGCAATACAAATAAACTAGAGACCGAATAACAATCCAAACCTTGAAATATTGGCCTCTGGAAAGTCACCCTGTGTATATCATCAGCACAAAACAAAATGATTCCTCATGAATTGAACTGTTATTCGACAATTTTTCGCAGCTTGCCTTGCAAATCTAACGATATAAATTTCGCAATATCTGCATCAACAAGGAATAAAAAGCTGAAGGGTAGTTTTTAGAAATGAGAAATCGCATATTAATAAATACAAGGAAAACATCCTGAGAAATTGTTATTGAAAAGAAGAATAAGAGAGAAAATATGCCTGTTTATTACCAGATGTTTATTGTTTATGTGTGTGATCTGGCGTTTGGAGAAAGGAATTTATTGCCGGGGAGAGAGAGAGAGAGAGAGAGAGAGAGAGAGAGAGAGAGAGAGAGAGAGAGAGAGAGAGAGAGAGAGAGAGTTACAAGGATTTTGGATGTCTCAAATACTTTTTAGTCTCAAATACTTTTTAGTCCATCCACGGAGACTCCATTTGCTCTTTGGTAGAGCGATTTAGTTTAAGCATGAAGAGAGTTCTTATAATCTTGTCAACTTATTCTTGAACTCGTTTACCGTGTTACTGTTTACTACATCCGCTGGAAATCTATTCCAAGTATTTGCTATTTTGTATGTAAAGAAGAGAGAGAGAGAGAGAGAGAGAGAGAGAGAGAGAGAGAGAGAGAGAGAGAGAGAGAGAGAGAGAGAGAGAGATCATAAAGACCAGAAAAGCAATGTCACAGGTGACACAGAAATGCCCTTTTCTACCGTCCCAGAAATTTTCTAAAATGTTAGAAATATTTTACTCTTCTGTAAAAAATAAGCATTCAGTCGGTTGTCAATAACAGCTATTCAAGCGATGCTTTAGAAACGTTTTTGCTGAGAATACATATCTGATATCGGATTCATGCGCATTCATGCACCAACTCCCTTCCGCATTTTATTGTTATGACCTCAAAACATAACTTTTTTGGCGAAGGTAAAAGGTTATTATTATTATTATTATTATTATTATTATTATTATTATTATTATTATTAGCAGCAGCAGCTAAGCTGCAACCCTAATTGGAAAAGCAGGATGCTGCACTGTTAAAAATGTGCATTATAAAAACGGTAAATGCCTGGCAACATTTATCCCAGGATTTTCACCGTTTTAAAAACAAATATACAGTATTAACGTAGATTAGTGATATTACGGTCGCCAAATCGTAAAAAAATAATGATAAAGTAAGGTAAAATTACGGTCGCCTGTATTGTACTGAAATACGGATGAGAACAGTATATATTTACGGAAAGAATCCTATTAGAATTAGGTGTTTTAACAATGTATAAGCCCACGGCCTCCCTCAGGGAAAAAATAGCCCAGTGAGGAAAGGAAAATGGAAATAAAGTACAAGAGGAGTAATGAACGATTTAAAATATAATATCTTAAGAAGAAAACCAGGATAAAAACTCAACACCAAATACAAAACCCAAAGTACTGTACTCACTTGCATCTGGAAGGCGTGACATTTCTACTGTAGAAGTACCCGTGGCAGATGCCCAGGTACCTCTCCACCGCCATTGCCGAGACGGTGAAGTGCGTCAGGATGGAGATGAAGACCATGCTGAACCCGTGGAAGTCACACATGGGCTTCTGGGGGGAAACAGAGCGGTTGTGCATTAATACACTTGCTTGAAATTTTCCCTGCATTAATTAACAAATTTTGGGTTTTTTCAATAGTTCCTATTTATTTATTTCTACTGCTAAGCTTTGGAATTCTGTGAACGCTTGTTCTGATTATATATCTCTTAGTGTTTTATATATATATATATATATATATATATATATATATATATATATATATATATATATATATATATATATATATATATATATATATATATACAGTATATATATATTTATATATATATATGTATATATATATATGAGAGAGAGAGAGAGAGAGAGAGAGAGAGAGAGAGAGAGAGAGAGAGAGAGAGAGAGAGAGAGAGAGAATAAATCATGGATGCATACATATTATGTTTGAAAATGTGTACCATCTTTACTTGCAACATTCCTCAAGATTCAAAATCATTCATGTTTCTGGTATCGTTGACGATAGACATTACGATGTCAGGTGAAATAAATCAATTGATCATCTTAAGATTGAAAATTGCATCTCATATAGCCCTTTGGAAAGGAATTTGGATAATTGTAATGAAATTCATTATGTGTGTATGCAATGAAGACTGTGTGGGTTGCGTAATATATCATTAACTCAACTTGATTCGAATTCCACATTTCATCATCTTTCCCACCATTATCCTTACATTAAGGGGTCGGTTGCATGATTCGCACTCTCCAATGTCTTCTAACAAAGACATCCTCTTCCACCAACCCTCTTCTCATGATATGGTGAAGGAATTCCACATTTCAAACTTCCATCAAATAAGAAAAAAAAATTCATAATAATCAAAATTACCTTTAATACATAATTGCCAGAAATTCTCAATCAATCAATCAATCAATCGATCACAGCTAAAATAGAATACGAGTAAGCGTCTTATATTTGCTTTCCATGTGTGAAAGTAAACAATACTTTACGTTTCTCTGTATCCTTAATTACGGAGCCTTGTTTAGTAACCGTAATGATGTAGTAAAAAATTTTGGTGTTTATATTTTGCTTATCCTTGTTCATCTCTTATTCTCAGCTATCTGCATTTTACAACATCTCGCTCTCGACAACATTTATCTTGTTTTATACATATACTAGTGTACGCGACCCGTCAAAAATGATGGCTAAATATTCAGATAGATATGCACAAACATT
This sequence comes from Palaemon carinicauda, assembly GCF_036898095.1. Classification (NCBI taxonomy): domain Eukaryota; kingdom Metazoa; phylum Arthropoda; class Malacostraca; order Decapoda; family Palaemonidae; genus Palaemon; species Palaemon carinicauda. Next base: position 167,790,207 of record NC_090732.1, on the reverse strand, counting down.
CACACGAATCCTCCCCCTCTCACCAGGGTATGACTACATCTCCCCCAACCCGAGGGACGGGGAGAGCTGGGTGTGACCGGATATATATATATACAGTATATATATATATATATATATATATATATATATATATATATATATATATATATATATATAATATGTGTGTATGTGTGTGTTTAGCCATAGAATTGTTCTTTATCATATATGGGAGATAGTGACGTTACATTCCTTGGAAACTTGATTCACAATTTTAATAAATGTGTGAAAACGTATTCTATGATAATAAAAGTAATAATGATAAAGAAAATAAACATTATTGCAGAAGTCGATATGCAAACAGAACTACTGTGTTAAGAAGAAGAACACCAAATGAAGAGTAAACATTTAAAGACTCACCCCTCCCACCCAATATTTGTGGCTGTAGGAGACGATGGCGGCCGGCGTTGTCAGGATCTTTCCGAAGAAGTCCGTCCATATGAGAATACATAGCAGTAGGTAGAACACAGTCCGTTGATTCTGTCTTTTGGTGCTGCAGTGCAGGTAGACCAGGGCCCATATCTGACCTGCACGTGTAAGATAATAATAATGATACAGATAATGAATATATTAAAATGCAAGCAATTTTATAATTGTTGAGTAAAAGTAAGAAATAAAGAAGAAAAGTAAGCGGGAAACTAGGATATTTTTGGAAAAATAAGTCTTGCCATATTGTTTCCTGTGTCGGTAAACTCAGGCCAATACCTGGCAAACAGATAGCAAATTAGATAAATGTTGATAATAATAAGCGCAATTTTTATCCATACATTTGCGACCTCAACAGAATGTTCTGAGTAACGCGAATAGTCTACGGGAAATTATCTCCACGTTTAGACTTGATTATCTGTATAATTGCAGTGCTGAAATTTGGTGCAAAGTTAAGAAATATCCGTATCATCCTTAAGGCAAGAGGGACTTGCCGTCTGAATACTCTCTAATATTTCCGTAATTGCCATGTCATGGTACACTAAACATCATAATAATAAAAAATATATATACCAAATTTTATATTGCTTCGGAAATTCCACAATTAGAAAGGAAACAAAGCAAAAATATAATAACTAACTGTACCCTAGCAATAACTGTAATAATAATCAGACTTTTAAATAGATAGATATATTCCGACCCATACCACAGCACGAAAACACTAATAGCAGGTTATATTGCCACCCCTCCCCTCCCCCCCCCCCCAAGAAAAAAACATTCGTCTGGTCATTGACATTTACAGGACTGGAATGATTTATGTGTGTGTGCAAGAGTTGTACTAAGGACATAAAAGGTGGCTTGAGACTTTAACAGACTTGGTGCTATGGGTCTCAACTTTCGAAGCTCTATTTTTGATACTGAAAATTATATAAAGTTAAAGTTCGATAAAATTAGTATAAATCAGATGAACAATTGCAGTTCAGCCTCATATAAATTGGATTCAATAATAATGAATAAAGATTTAATTTTTGATAAGTACATAATTTTTCATTGGGACTGCCTGACAAGATATATATATATATATATATATATATATATATATATATATATATATATATATATATATATATATATATATATATGTATATATATATATATGTATATATATATGAGAGAGAGAGAGAGAGAGAGAGAGAGAGAGAGAGAGACTTACCAACTGTCCCCGTTAACCCTAACAATATGGGTGAAACGATGGTGGCACCACGGTGTTCTGTAATATCTGTGCAATTAGCGGCTCCTTCACAGACAACATCAGGAGCTCCACTAGCCGTTGTAGACAGAACCGTTGCTATGGTGGTCAGAAAAGGATCCGCTCCCGAGGCGTTGGCAGAATGGACCCCTTTGCAAATTGGAGCGTTCAGATCCAACACAGGGATTTCGGGCACGCTCGGAGACACCGTCGTCTCTGTGACTTGCGTGGATAGCATTTTGCTAAAGGTGTTCTGAAGATTCTAGGAAATAATCAGGAGTCTGAGGTATATACAACAGCTGCAGAGAAGTATGTCCTGAAATGTAAAGAAGAATAATCCGTCAATATTTATAATCAAGATATACTCATAAGCTGAAAAATATATTGCTCATTAAAAAGATTAGAAAATTGTAATAAGTAAAACGTAAGTCCTGGAAATAGGTTTGTATCAAAATAGTCATATCCTTCTTTATCTGTTAGTTTGTTGGGGGTGGGGGGATGCATTTCTGTTCTTCTTCAATTTTCTGTATATGTACATACACGGACTGCGGAGGTGTACTGCATGTCCACACTTCTACGAGTAAGACTATATATATATATATATATATATATATATATATATATATATATATATATATATATATATATATATATATATATATATATTATATACTGTATATTGTGTGTGTATGTTTTTGTGTTGGTGTGTGTGTGGTACGATCGTTTGTGTATTTACTAAGGGAAAGAATATCTTGGCCAATAAATTCATAGTTTTCTCTCAGTTCTATGAGAATGCTTTATCATTATCAACAACAATAATGATAATAATAATAATAATAATAATAATAATAATAATGATAATAATAATGATAATAACAGTTAGGAAAAGATTAGCGTAATTCATGGTAGGAATATTAAAAATGTTGATATTTCATTGAGTTTTAAATATTTTTATTAGTTATCAGTTCCTAAAGTAACTTTAATACATGTGATGTAATTAATTTGTTTTAAAGAAACAATGCAGAGTATTTTGTTCTTGCTCTTAAAGCGTTTTAGGTTTACAAGAAATTCTGAAAACGTATTAATTAAATTAGTGTAGATTTTTTGCATCTGAATAAGATATATGTTGATTATTTTCAACATTTCCTATCTCGGTGGTCAGCCTTAATTACATATCTCATATTAAATAAACTATTTCTCATATAATCTAGACATTGTAAATCCTTAAATATTATCTTTTAAGTAACAGAAGGTTATATTTTACTATTCGTGCGTAGAGAACCGCTTTAGATATAATTTCTTGGTTTTAGTAAGAGTAACAACGGCACTAAAACATTATGTTTGGTCCACTTAATTCTTTCATACCCTTTATGTAACACTGCGTGGTCTTATGATTACAGAGCATTATTATGCGTAACAGACTAGTTACATCATAACTGGCAATTATTAGGAACTTTTACTCATGAAACCTTACGGTATTCGTAAAATTACATAATCGAAATTTTAACTCAACGCAAGCGACGTTGAATTTCTTCTGCTTTTGAGATTGTAAAAACATTCAGTACTATTACCCTTTTCTTTATTATTATTATCATTTTGCAATTTGAGTGTTGTCATTGTCGCATCTCTATTCCAGTTGAATTAAAGGATACCGAAATAAAAGTTTAGGATGATCTATTTGAAAAAGCAGCTTCAGACAGAATAATTACCTCTGCCAACGAAGTTGAAAGGAGATTATGTTTTACCCCTTTGTTGTGTGTTTGTGTGTGTGTTTGTTAATGAACACCTTCCTGGTGACAATTTTAATCGTAGATTAATGAAACTTGCAAGGATTAACTCATATGTAAAAAGCTGGAAATGATAAAATTATGGAAGGGCAAGGTCAAAGGCCAAGGTCACAGTCAAGCAAAATATCCAATTCACGTAATCAGCCATAAGTCTGGACGTCGTTATCACAGAGACTTCAAACTTGGTTCATATCTGAGTGTATAAAAATCCACGCCAATTAATACATGTTAAGTTCAAAGGTCAAGGTCGAGCAAAAGGTCGACAAATATGCTGCCGCAGCGGAGGTCAGCGCTCTTCTGAGTGCCCCTCTGGTTCTCAATGTTTTTCGAAGAAAGGAATTGAAAAAAAAAGTTCAAGACTATTTTTTTACGTGTAGAAAAAACAGATATAACAGACAACCACCAGTGAACACGATCTTACTATAATCGTGATATAAGAATGCGGTTACAAATTCAAGTAGGTCAGATTGTGCTTGCTGTATCACCAGCAAATATTACTAACTTGGTCCCCCTCCCCTTTTCGTGCTTGGATACAAATGGAGCGTAGGCACCGTTTAAATATGTACAGTATATTATTATTATTATTATTATTATTATTATTATTATTATTATTATTATTATTATTAGTCATAGCTGCAACCCTAGTTGGAAAAATAGCCCTGTGAGTGAAGGAAACATGGAAATAAATAAACTACGAGAAGTAATGAACAATAAAAATAGAAAATATTAAAGAACAGTCACAGCATTAAAATAGGTCTTGCGTACATAAACTATAAAAAGACTCATGTCAACCTGTTCAAGATAAAAACATTCGCTGCAAGTACTGCATACTCTGTCTCTTGGACATTGTGAAGTGTTGGGAGCGAGGGGGGGGGGGTGCTGCAATGTTTACTGGGGCTTTTTTTTTTATTTATGAGAATGCTTTCAGATCGATTCATTGTGTTAGTGCTGATGCTAACATTTGGATATGTTTATAAATTCGCCAAGATTATGACCGGACTTAGCCACAGGTTAAAACAATTAACTAATTGATATAAGACATGAAATATTCCTTGAATTTATTCCGAGATAAAACTGAAATATGAATGAAAACGAATAGCAGGTTTGAACACGTACTGGTTTTTTAAATAAGGTAGGAGGATTATATATTTATTATGATGACCATCAATATTGAATTTGGGTACGAATTATATACCTAAAGAAGAATTCATATTATTAATAAACAAAGCATTGTTCAGAGAACACCGATGCAAAGATATCATTCAGAATAGTCGGTTCTTGCCAAAGTAATAAAAAAGTTGTTCTTAGCTTGAGGATTTTTTTTCTTCACCCATACTACTTGGGAAATAACTTTTTATGAGCCTTGCTAATGAAAAGCTCTTTCCCAAAGAAGCTGATATTGCTAAAAGTACCAAAGCTATATTGATCATTTTTCGTAAGGTGATCAGTGTACACACACACACACACACCCACCCACACACACACACACACACACACACATATATATATATATATATATATATATATATATATATATATATATATATATGTTCGTTACATATTACTATTAATATTCTCCGTTCTTGTAGTCTTGAGCTTATAGCATCTTGCTTTTCAAACTATTGCTGTAGCTCAGCTAGTAATAATGATGATAATAATAAAAGATACAGAAAACAAACAATTTATTTTCATTGAAATAATTGATAATGCGAGTATCAAATTTAATTCGAATTTCCTAAGTGAACGACTGTGCCCAAAGGTGCATTATTATTATTATTATTATTATTATTATTATTATTATTATTATTATTATTATTATTATTATTATTATTATTATTATTATTACTTGCTAAGCTACAACCCTAGTTGGAAAAGCAGAATGCTATAAACCCAAGGGCTCCAACAGGGAAAGTAGCCCCGTGAGGAAAGGAAATAAGGAAAATTAGAATATTTCAAGAACAGTAACATTAAAATAAATCTATGTGCGCGTGTACATATGTTTAACAAATGAGAAGGCTTAAACGACATATTGCTAAAAAAAATTGGAAGAAGATCTATTGCAAGTCAATGAAAAACATTGTCTATTTTGTTCTACGAGACTGTGAGCTAAGCAAGCAAGCACTGAAATATTGGGCGTATTTTGTTTGCCCAAAAGTGAGAGAATGTTTGCATGCACGCGTGAGGAAAACATGATGGAGGCAAATGATACTGTCATAGGTCAGAGTAAGACCACCATCATAGAGAAAATAATCGTTGCTGTTGTCTTTGTTTGTTGAATGTCCTCTGACACGACATGTCGTAATTGCTCCGTTCATTACAGTGGTTGTGTGAGGTGTGAGGTGACAGGGGAAGAGGACAGCAATTTTGTTTCTTGTTTATGTCATGTTGATTAAACAACTGGGAAGAAAAATACAAAAATACATATATAATCGATTTGGGAATATATTATGGAAGATATCTAATGTGTAGTATTTCAATTATCATTCACAACATTTTTATTAATGTAATTGAATGTCATGTTGATTAAACAACTGGGAAGAAAAATACACAAATAATCGATTTGGGAATATATTATTGAAGATATCTAATATGTGTAGTATTCCAATTATCATTCACAACATATTTATTAATTTGATTAAATGCCATGTTGACTAAACGACTGAGAAGAAAACTACATATATAATCGATTTGGGAATATGATATGGAAGATATCTAATACGTGCATTATTTAAATTATCATTCAAGTTTTTCGTTCTCCATATTTCCTGACCAGAATTTCTTTTCCAATAAAAATGAGAAAAACCTGGGCACCAAATACACTCCAGAAATTTCTTGCAAGCTTCGTTTCACAAATCCAGGGGAGTTCGAAGTGATTGAATTAAAATTGATTGCTCAAATTAATTGTGTTGCATAACGAAAATGTATAATCAACGAGGGTTAGAAACATATAGCGAATACCGATTACACACACACATGAACACACCACACACATGAACACACACACACATATATATATAAATATATATATATATATATATATATATATATATATATATATATATATATATATATATATATATATATATATATGTATACAAACATACATACATTTATATACATATAAATATAGTAAATACCAAGTACCAAGCGCTTTCGTGTATTACGTACACTTTTTCGGGTACAAAGTACTTTGTACCGCGAAGAAGTGTACATAATACACGAAAGCGCTTAGTACCTTGTCTTTCACTTTCCTGTTTCCTGTGGATTTTCTATTAAGATATTTGTCGCGTGCAGTTTTATTACTGATTATATATATGAATATATATATATATATATATATATATATATATATATATATGTGTGTGTGTGTGTGTGTATTTATATGTGTGTATATAAATAAATATATATATATATATATATATATATATATATATATATATATATATATATATATATATATACATACACATAAATATATATATATATATATATATATATATATATATATATATATATATATATATATATATATATATACATAAATAAAAAAAAAATATATATATATATATATATATATATATATATATATATATATATATATATATATATATATATTTATATTTATGTGTGTGAGTGTGTGTGTGTGTACTTGCAAATACGTGTGTATTCCTCTGTGCTTCAGTGTTTTAGTTACCAGATAAAAATAATATATCTTGAAACCCACACCGAGACGAACACTTAAATGTAGACTAGAACTCGCGCAACAGTTACAGCGAAAAGCTACGAACATTTAACTTTCTCAGAATATACTGAAATAGAAATACAATCCTCAATGAACTCATCATCATTTCAAAATCCTACGTAAGAATAAACTATCATTTATTTGATCCTGGTTTCAATATCCTATGATGGCTAATCACTTCCTAGTAAATGCAAAGTGTGCTTTTCCCCTTTGGAAGGACATTACAAATATCTTCTATACCTCGCATCCCTTACCGTAGGCTCAAAAGAATTTACATCCGGGTAACAGTGGAGACAAGTCACATCTTCGAGGAATTTTTTAGCAATTTAATAATCGGGGATTGAGTCGCTATTGTCTTTTCTCCTTGTACTAATCTAAGCGGCCATGTACTCCAGCATGTAATGTTGTATTCCATCCGTCTCATTTCGTTACGCAAGGTTTTTTTGATAGCCCGAATCAGACTCATGGCTTCGCCTGCCAGTTCAGTTACCCAAGACGCGGACTTGTTGGTATTCTGGAATTTTCGGGGGTCCAGAGGAAATTTAGGTTAAGGAATGCTTGTTTTTGGGGCCGATTGATGCGATGAGTAAGAGGAGCATGAGGCAAAGTATTATCATTATTATTATTATTATTATTATTATTATTATTATTATCGTCTAAGGCTCTAAGCTATATCAGTCGATGAGTAACTGGAGTATAGGGCAAATTATTATTATTATTATTGTTATTATTATTATTATTATTATTAGTAGTAGTAGTAGTAGTATTATTATCATCTAAGCCACACCCCTAGTTGAAAAACCTGGATGCTATAAGCCCAAGGGTTCCAACAGAGAAAAATAACCAATGAGGAAAGGAAATAAGAGAAGTAATGAACAATTAAAATAAAATACTTTAGTAGCAATAACAACGTTAAAATAAGGCTTTCAAATATAGCATAAACTATTAAAAGAGACTTATGTCAGCTTGTTCAACATAAAAACATTCGCTGCAAGTTTGAACTTTTGAATAAGCCTTTTTATTTCGATTGAAAACTCCTGAATCACATAGCGATTGTAAAAAGGAAAGTCATAGTAGCCCTATTGACTTAAGCAGTGGATTTATATACGTGGTAGCTAGTCAACTATGGAAAAATCTTGCTGATAATATGTTCTGGGGCTATTTACTTTTGAAGGAGAAAATGGGACAAGGATGTGTCCACGTGTAAATACGCTGATAAAAAAAAAAAAAAAAAAAAAAAAAAAAAACAACATACGGTGTTATACAAGATGGATAATTAGATTTCCTGGCCCTTTTGTCAAACCCAAGATCTACATATATTAGGGCAAACCACAGTGAATGAGATACACGAAAATAATTGCATATAAAACTTTATTTCAGGAACGATACGCAATTCTTCGAAGCAAATTCACTATCAAAGATCAGTTACATGCCAATAGAGGCTATTTCAGTATATATTTGTAAAAAAAAAAAAAAAGAAAAAAAAATTGTCTTATTAAATAAAAATTTGTTAGACAAATAAATGATTTTGATGTTTAATAAATAGGAAATTCAGGGAATTCAGTTTATAAATGTAGTCAGTGGTCACATTAGATTGCTTTTAGATTAGTTTGTATTAATGCTTATGCTGTGTTTGGCTAATCAACATTCGAAGGAAATTTGAAGTATAAAAAACATTGTTACTTATTAGGATGGTCAATAAATAATATTTATAAGAATGCCATCTTGAACAAGAATTTTTTTTTTTGTTAAGGGAAGGCTCTCATGGATAAAAATGCTTATTAAAAAAGATGCAATAAAAGAATTGTAGTAAGAAACTTAATAAAAAGGATCTGTTATGCAGTAGGCCTATCCCCATGAGAATTCCTGAAACTAACTACGCAAAAAAGATTCCTAATTTATATGAAAAAAAAAAAAAATTGAAAGGTT
>NC_090732.1:167746038-167768538 GCF_036898095.1 Palaemon carinicauda | reverse complement strand
GATGACAAAACTTAAAACACATTGGGAAGTTGAAAAACATGATAATTTTAATATCATGAAGCCATATTCCTAGCGTATTTTGATAATGACTGTATAGTATTATTGTTGTTATTATTATTACTTGCTAAGCTACAACCCTAGCTGGAAAAGTAGGATGCTATAAACCTATGGGCTCCAATAGGGAAAATAGCTCAGTGAGGAAAGGAAACAAGTAAAAATAAAATATTTTAAGAACAATAACGACATTAGAATAAATATATCAATATAAACTATAAGAATTTAACAGAACAGGAGGAATGTTTTAATAATGACTGTACAGTAGGTCAGATTAATGCACAACAATAATCTTAATAGTTACTGGAGGCTATTTATAATTATTCTTAAATGAAATGGTAGTCAAATTTCCTAAGTTAAAGGTAAGTAAACGCTGAGGTTGAAGGCCGAGACGACAGGTAAAATTTCAAAACTTTGGGTAAATTTAGAATAAAATTTTACGTCACCATCAAACATCTGCAAATTTATCATATATTCATGTATTAATTTAGCAAAAGTTATTTATCACATGAGAGAGGGTATTTCAATCTTTTCAAGGACAAGTTAATCATGACAAAAATTCCTGTGAATACACGAAATTTCAACCTCGATTCCCCAGGTATCGACAGTTTAATGAAAATGGATATCACGGAATTGGTTTCCAATGGGAATAATTTTCTAGATGGACGTAACGATGGGAAAAAAGAAATTTTTCAGTTCACGCCGCCACAAAACACCCCCATAAAATTTGGATTTTCCTTTTTATGTCTATACAAAGGCAAGATAATTTGCCCATATGAAATACTATATAGGTTTCAGAGTCATCACAGTTAAATAACCAATTAATTTTTTGGCAACAAAAATTTGGTTTATCCTTTTTATGTCTTTATATACAAACGTAAGATAATTTGCCCACATGAAGTATTAATAAATATAGGTTTCAGAGTCATCACAGTTAAAGAACCAACAAATGTTTTGGCAAAAAAAAATTTGGTTTATCCTTTTTATGTCTTTATATACAGAAGTAAGATAATTTGCCTATATGAAATACTATTATATATAGATCTCAGAGTCATCACAGTTAAAGAACCAATAAATGTTTTGGCAACAAAAATTTGGTTTTTCCTATTTATGTCTTTATATACAAAAGCAAGATGATTTGCCCGCATGAAGTACTATTGAATATAGGTTTCAGAGTCATCACAGTTAAAGAACCAATCAATTTTATGTCAACAAAAATTTGGTTTATCCTTTTTATGTCTTTATATACAAAAGTAAGATAATTTTCCCACATGAAGTACTATTAAATTTAGTTTTAAGAGTCATCACAGTTAAAGGATCAATAAATTCTTTAGCAACAATTTCGCTCTTACTATCAATCAATTCTCAGAAGAATTTATGTAAAAAACATTGGCCGTAGTATAGGTATTAGGTTTCAAAATTTAAGACCTTGGGAAATACCAAAGATTATTTCTAAATCGCATGACTATTCATGAAAATGAATGCACTGATATTTGTAGAGAGAAAATTCATCTGTGTTATGAAACATATGTATTATGATGAAGGGTTTTTAGAAGGGTTAATGTTTAGTTATATATATACATCGATCACATAATTCACATATAAATAATTTCATCTCGTATCAAATGCGTTCAGAGGAATATTACGCAAAAACCTAGGTTCTAATCATATATATATATATATATATATATATATATATATATATATATATATATATATGTATGTATATATATATATATATACATATATATATATATATATATATATATATATATATATATATATATATATATATATATATATATATATATGGCAAGCACAAATGCAAAAATAAAAAACTGATCTTCATACAACAGAAGAAAAAAATAATATTGAAGCTCCTGAAACAACTCGACTAAAAATATTATTTTTTCCCCTCTATTCCAGTCTTTTCAACTAGGTGGTATTTATAGTGTAGGGTTCCGGGTTGCATCCTGCCCCCTTAGGAGTCCATCACTTTTCTTATTATGTGCGCCGTTTCTAGGATCACACTCTTCTGTATGAGTCCTGGAGCTGCTTCAGCCCTCTAGTTTTTCTAGATTATTATTATTATTATTATTATTATTATTATTATTATTATTATTATTATTATTATTATTATGATGACTCAATACAAAAATCAAACATTAGCCTTTCATCTTACTAAACAAATCAAAACTTAACAATACCCAGAAATGGTAGAGAGCCGTTCAAGAGATAACGCGACCACTAAAACTGCTTTTTTCCTGCTTGCGAGCGACGCATTCCTTGCTCTGCGTTACAACCCTTTTTATTGACGTAATATGGCCAAAGAGAAAGGCCAGGTCATTCTTTCCTACAAAGTCCCGGAATGAATGTGGGTGTGGTGGATTACCTACGCCAGAGCGGGAAATCTCGTGGCTTATTCGTATGCGCCATATTGGTGTACAAATACATTTTGATTATAATATTTATCGTCATTATCAATATTATTTATAATAAATGTAGTATAAGTATTGGTGTACAAATACATTTTGATTATAATATTTATCGTCATTATCAATATTATTTAGAATAAATGGAGTATAAGTAGATTCCATATCTGTGCACAAAGAGCCAATTTTTATCATCTTTATCTTCATTATTAACATTATTGATAATGAATGTCTTATAAGTAGTTTCCATATTGGTGTGCAAAGAGGACATTTTTATTATAATCTTATCGTTATTATTATTGTTATTTATAATGAATGGCTTATAGGCAGATTCCATATTGGTGTGCAAAGAGGACATTTTTATTATAAACTTTATCGTCATTATTAATATTATTTATAATGAATGTCTTATATGTAGGTTCCATATTGGTGTACAAAGAGGATAATTTTTGTTATAATCTTTATCGTCATTATTAATATTATTTACAATGAATAGCTTATACGTAGGCTCCCTTATTGGAGTACAAAGATGATAATTTTTATAATCTTTATCGTCATTATTAATGTTATTCATAATTAATAGCTTATACGTAGGTGCCATATTGATGTACTAAGAGGATAATTTCTATTATAACTTTCATCGTCATTATTAATATTATTTACAATGAATAGCTTATACGTAGGTCCCTTATTGGTGTACTAAGAGGGTGATTTTTATAATAATCTTTATCGTCATTATTAATATTGTTTATAATGAATGACTTATACGTAGGTGCTATATTGGTGTACTAAGAGGATAATTTTTATAATAATCTTTATCGTCATTACTAATATTATTTATAATGAATGTTTTTTTACGCAGGTGCCATATAGGATATTTTTATTATAATCTTTATCGTCATTATTAACATTATTTATAATGAACACTTGGTGTTATGGACCCGAAGCAGAAAGGACATGAAATTGCATAGATAGCTTTTGTAATATAGAATTCCAGTAAAAGTAATTAACATTTAGTCAATATATTGCAATTACAGGCTTCATCAGGAGCAAGAGCCTGTGCTAATGTACAGCAATGTTCTATTACTGTTACAGCTGTAATGATTATTCGTGGTAAATCTAGACAATATGGAATTAGCCGAAATGTGATAACGGAACTCCGTGGTACTTCCTAATTTCATTATGTTGAAAAAAAGAAAACATTAATAAGGAATATATATATATATATATATATATATATATATATATATATATATATATATATATATATACATATGTATATACATATATATATATATATATATATATATATATATATATATATATATATATATATGCGTGTATAGACTGATATAGAAAGACCATAATTAGACGCTAGTTGAAGAACATGTCTGAGGCCTTTGTCCTGCAGTGGACTAGTTACGGCTATTGATATATATATATATATATATATATATATATATATATATATATATATATATATATATATATATATATATATATATATATAATCACTATATCTGAATCCACTATTATTAACAAATAAAATGAAATAAAACCGAATAAATGTGATATAACTCATGCAAACTTATCTCGCCGTATGAAAAGGGGTTGCTCATTGCTATTCAACGAGCATTCGTCATTATACGGAGAAAGTCATTGTGCCAGAAAAAATTAATACGGACCCATCATTACTACATTCATTTAATTCCTCGTAACCTTGACAATGATTAAAAATGCATGGAATAGTTTATTACTTACGAATGATAAAAAAGGAGACCTATTATAGGTCATTATCTACTGTTATCTTTGATTGGCAAGCGTTAAAGATAAGGGGGATGGGCACTTAAATATTATTGATAGTTTATTATCATTATTATCTTTATTATTACACGCAGAACTACAATGTTTATTGGAAAAGCTGAATGCTATTAACTCAAGGGCTCCAGCACGTAAAACTGTTCAGTGGGGAAAGGAAACAGATAAGTAATGAGTAGATTATGAATGTGAAATATTATTAAGAAATAAATTATAAAACATATCACGATTAGTGACAATTTAAAATAGATATGCCATGTATAGACTTTGAAACGAGATTTATGTAGACATGTTTAACAGAATTATTTTTAGCACGTTTGAACTTCTTAAATTCCACTTATTTAATCACTAATTTAAACATATCATTCCACAATCTAATCACAGATAGAATTAAACAATTGCTAGATAATGTAATAAATCAATAAAGAACAAATGCAGTGTATGAGAACCCCACGTCAGCCTTCTATAAATATACTAGGAAAAGGAATGAAGACAACGAGTACAAATATATACAGATTATTTATGATCTTTTAAGTTGGGATTAAAAAAACCAAGGAAATAAAATTTTTGTTAAGAATGAAAGATTCTACGTAAAAAAATAAATAATTTCTCATAAAAAACAATCCTTGTTAATGTTTTCCCTACTCCTTCGTCTCCTATCCCTGCGTATACGTATACTACAATGTGCGTACAACTTCTAAGGGTTCTGTAACTGTTGGGACCTCGTCTCACCTTTCTTCTGCAAAGAGATCTTCTAATACGCTGTCGACGACAGCTAAAATACAGCTCACTGTCTCATCTTTCATTTATCCAATCATGTCCCCATTCACAAGAGACGCCAGGCGTATTGAGATCGCTCGCAAGATGGAGGTTAGGAATCCGAGAGTTCCCTTGGCATCTGAAGTTTGGATGGCGGGGGGGAATACGGACCGGCCCTCTGAGGAGGACGGTCGTGGGGGGAGGATGGGTGTTAGACAGGGCCGAGGCACAAAACACAAACTCTGGTGGCTACACAAACATACACACACACACGCCACACCATCCACAACAACACGTTTCTCTCCTTGGCCCCCGGACCAAGTGAACTAGCCAAGTCCTCAACAGCAACTGTCCTGTGAGGCTGAGAGGCTACTACACTATACAACACTCTCCAGCCCTGGCAATGATGGCCCTACCCCCTTCCTTCCTTCCTCCCTCCCAAACACATGAACCTCGTTTTCCAGGCACAGACGGACACACACACATACACACGATCCTAACCCCGCCTTCGACGAACGCTCCGTCTTCCCCCATCCCCTGTAGCACATTCTATGTTGACTAATTATCCGAGTCCCACCCATTCGAACCTCACTATAAACAACCCTTCCTGCAAGACTCGTAGGGAACCTTACGCAATGGGGCTTGTGCTCTTAATTGTTGCCACGAGTCGTGTATTCTTTGGGCATTTTGGTTGTCTAATTAAAAAGATAATCTATTCGGTATTATTTTAATATTTTTTTTATGTTATTTTATTTATTGAAATAGACTTTAACGTTTATATTTTATTACAAACTGCAATGTATATTGAATTATATGACAATCTATTCAGTATTTTAATATTCTCATTTTTTTGTTTATTGAAATAGACTTTAGCGTTTAGATTTCATCACAAACTACAATGTATTTTTGAATTATATAATGTTGAAAGAATTAAAGTTAATAATAATAATAATAATAATAATAATGATGCACCGAAATCATAGGTCATCTAAACCAGATGTCTTACGTCCGAAGAGATTCTTAAGACGTTTGCCTCAACATGTTGCAAACCTGTTGCTTGCTATGAGAGCACGATGTATTAACTCCTCACATGTAGTCTGTTTTATGTGTTAACAGATATCTTGTTTAATGATTCAGTTATTTTAATCCAGGGAACTTTATAATACTGGAAACGTATTTTGATATAAATCGCAAACAAATAAAATAACACACATTATATATATATATATATATATATATATATATATATATATATATATATATATATATATATATATATATATATATATGTATTTATATGCAGTATATACTGTATTTGTGTATGTATGTGTGTATATATATATATATATATTTATATATACACATTATATATATGTGTATGTATATGTATATATATATATATGTGTGTGTGTACAGTATATATATATGGGTGTAGGAAAATCATGAGTTAATGCCGGGAACTTTATAAGAATAATACACACACACACACACACGCACACACATATGTATATATATACATATATATATACAGTATATATATATATATATATATATATATATATATATATATATATATATATGTGTGTGTGTGTGTGTGTGTGTGTGTGTGTTTGTGTGTGTGTGAATTACGAGTTGATTAGTAATCAATATGAAATATATATCAGGCAACAAAATATAAAAATAAAAAAGTTTGATTGTTACTAGTACTGTCGTCTTATAATTAGTATTAGAATGCGTGGGATTCGACATAAAGAACACTTCAGGATAATTATCATGATTGGCCATGCAATTTTACATACGCATGACATATCATAAATCAGCAAGACAAAAGAAGACAAATTAAACTTCATTAACGTCAATAGCTTCATAAGTGTTTCACCTTGTAGACTAACTAAGGAGTTCACGTGATAATCATCTCTAAAGATCGTTAATAACAGCAATTGTAGCTGTTCCTTTATCCTGACAAACGCAAAAATTCTTAAACACAGACTATATTATAATTATTATTATTATTATTAGTAGTAGTAGTAGTAGTAGTAGTAGTAGTAGTAGTAGTATCATTACTGGCTATGCTACAACCCTGATTGGAAAAGCAAGATACTATAAGCCCAAGGGCTCCAACAGGGGAAAATAGCCTTATTATTATTATTATTATTATTATTATTATTATTATTATTATTATTATTATTAGCTAAGCTACAACACTAGTTGGAAAAGAAAGATGTTATAACCCCAAGGGGTCCAACAGGGAAAAATAGCCCGTTGAGGAAAGGAAATAAGGAAATAAATAAGCGATCTGAGAAATAATGAACAATTACAATGAAATATTTTAAATACAGTAACAACATTAAAACAGATATTTCATTTATAAATTATAAAAAGACTATATGATCTTGAAAAAAATAATGAGTTCTCTTGTACCATGCTGAAACAGGCACTTTCACATATAGGGTTGTGTTGGCCTATTGTAAACCTCCTTGCTTTGTGATCTATTCGGACTGGGGTTTAAGTCACGCTCAAGCTCGATAGCTTCTTGCAGTGTCTGCAACCACACCATCCTTGTGAGCTAAGGATGTGGGTTTTGAGGAAGCCTACTGGTCTACCTGATGAGTTATCAGGAGCCATTGCTTGGCCTTCCCTGGTCCTAGCTTAGGTGGAGAGGGGACACAGGGGCTATGTTATATGTATATATGATCATTCTCTAGGGCATTGTCCTGCTAGCTAGGGCATTGTCACTGTCTCTTCCCTCTGCTATTCATGAATGGCCTTTAAACCTTTGTCCAATTTGCTTTTTCGAACATCATACATTTTACTCATGAATACAATATTATTCAGTATCGCTCACTGGCAAATTGTACAAGTAGAATAATAAGACTTAATATTTTGGTTTAAAGAGCTGGAATACGCCACCTATGTAGCACAGTATACTATCAGGTATAATTTCGAGTGGTATCTCAAATTTCACAGCAGTAGCATACTAAACAACGAAAGGTTTGAAGATGTTGATAAATACATAGACATAGATAATCATAGTAAGTTTGTTTTAGCTTTATCAATTATCTCAAGATCTAAGTTCATTCATTTTGATGAATACCAAAAAATTTTGGTTCCACCTTTTTCGAGCTCAGTGATGGAGGGACCATAACGTGATTCAAGAGAGAACTATAATAGAAAGAAAAAAAGATATTATGAAGCAAGGCGATATTCGTTGATGTCCGTAACTACCTTCTTTCCTTACAATTTAAGTAATTAGTAATGTGTGCGTGCGTGTGCATATATATCTAAATATTTAGTCGTCATTTTTATGGGTCGCGTACACTTGTTAAGAATAAGAAAAGGGATAAAAATAGAGTGAACTCTTAATATCCCCTTAATGCCTCCAAGTCATCATCATGAATCTCGTACCTGGATAGCTATTAAACGTCACACAACAACGTCTTCGACAATTCTCAAGGCGACTTGAAACTGCGTCAGGTATCAAGAATATTATGGCCTCAAAATAGAACTCACTTTCACAGCTGTCATTCTGTGATTAACTTTCATCGTAATAGTTCCTTAGAGAGATCCTTGACTGCCTTCAGTGCCTTTAATTACAAGAGTAACGACAACTCATTAAGGTGGCTCTGGCTGACGAAGAGAAGGTGTTCCCAGGTATAGCCTACATACATCTTCTGCTAAGTGGTAAGCTGTGTTTTATTGGGGGATACTCAGTTATACAGGTTGATAAATATTCTATCCTATCATCATCACAATCATCATCTCTCCCTACACTTATTGACGCAAAGGGCCTCGGTTAGATTTCACCAGTCATCTCTATATGGAAGGTAAATTTCCTTGGCCAAGAAGTATCTGAGGTTTTGGAATTTCTTAATTAAATAGCAAAAACAACAACTGCAGCCTTGTCTAGTCCACTGCAGGACAAAGGCCTCAAACATGTCCTTATTCATAGCTGGAGTTTGGTCATTTTCATCACCACGGTGGCTACTGTAGGTTAGTGACGGTGTGAGACATTCTGATCGCTCACAGTAAATAAACCTAGTATGGGTGACCGTGAATAGTTTAGCTTTGCTGATCATGGCGATATACCTTATCACCACGTTAAGGTATCCCCACTTCAAGTAAAGATGCATTGCCCGTACAGGACGCAGTAATAAAGCAGCCATATTATGAGTTATCTCCTGTAGAGAGGATATAGGAGACAATGGCCCTAGAGATCAGTGCCCAAGCCCCCTCTCCACCCAAGCTATGACCAAGGAGGGCCAGGCAATGGCTACTGATGACTCAGCAGATAGACCTATAGGCTCCACCCCCACCCTTAGCTCACAAAGATGGTGAGGTTGCAATGACCAAAGAAACTAACGAGTTTGAGTGGAACTCTAACCCCAGTCTGGTGTTCACCAGTCAGGGACGTTACCACATCGGCCATCACGACCCTACATAGATAAAGTTTGGTTACTATTCAAATATTAAAAAAGAAGGGAAAAAAAGATGATTTATTTTTATAAACCGGCGTCAAATTACTATTGATCGAACAGAAAAGCAACTTAGATATCATATCTAAATTGATAGGGAGAAAATTGTACTTTATTATGCGTCAATAATTATGGATATTAAGAACGATTGTTCACATTATTTTATTTGTCAGGAATTAAGAGTATTATAAAAGTAAGAAACTCATTTCGTACCATTTATAGATTTTCTGATCTGGAGTAGAGTCTTGTTTGTGTATGTAAATGGCAGGACAAGATTAGAAATGAAACTATAAGAGAAATTACTCGAGTGCCATATGTGGATGAGATCATGGTGAGGGGTAGATGGAGAAGGTTTGGGCATACTCTTCGCACTCCCCAAGAGAGATTAGTTCACCAAACTTTCATTTGGGCTCCACAAGGCACTAGAAGAGTTGAGAGATCAAGGCCTACATGGTTGAGGACTATGAACCGTGAATTAGATGATGAATGAAGAAGTATTGATTTAAAAGCTCAAGATAGAGACGACTGGCAAAACCTAACCGAGACCCTTTTGGGTCAATAGGCGTAGGAGGAGATGATGATGATGATGATGATGATGATGATGATGATGATGATGATAATGATGATGATGTGATTTGAAAACTATTAAAAGTGCTTTTCTTTTCCTTGATAAATGCGTTGGCTAAGAAGAATTATTTTCTTAGACAAAAAATATAAAAATCTTAAAGCACAAAATGAGATACCACAATGTAATCAAAGCACCAAGGTTAAACAAAAAATAGCCATATAAAATTCAAACCTTCTTTGATATAAATGAAAAATACTAAAAGGATAATATAATTATCTCTGCTCCAGGTAATTATGTTACCAATGAATAATGTAATTTTTATTTTCTTGAGGCAGAGCTCCAGATATATATCTGAGATTTTATTACAGAAATTACTTCAAGCTTAAATTAAATCGGTATTTTACTAGAATTCTTATTGAGTGGCGTCGTTGTCTTTAATTACTTGTAATATTTTTCTCAACTATCATAGAATAAGATTTTTTTAGAGTAAGAATTAAGGGGATAGAATTGAAGGCTATTTCTGTTACTTATATTTCTCTCTTACTGTCTTTACGAAATAGCAGTAGCTAATTGCCTCTCTCTCTCTCTCTCTCTCTCTCTCTCTCTCTCTCTCTCTCTCTCTCTCTCTCTCTCTCTCTCTCTCTCTCATGTCCTGTTCTGTAGTGGGTGAGAACTGGGTGGGATGGTCAGTTGTACTCTCTCTCTCTCTCTCTCTCTCTCTCTCTCTCTCTCTCTCTCTCTCTCTCTCTCTCTCTCTCTCGTTAAGATAATGAACTCAAACCACCATCTCTCTCTTTCTCTTGCGAATGGTCTTTAGGCCTTAGGACGTCGTAAAGCCTATTTCTCGGTTTACGAAAAGAACGGGCCTTTGAGTAGAAACTTATTGTTCCTTTATAATCAAAGTTTTAATTTCTGAAGACTTTCCCTGTCACGTATGATAATGAGATTGTTGATCAGATTATCCATATACAATGAAGAGTTTAAACTTCCAAGGACGGTACAACTTGGGCCCTTTCGTTTAACTTTGGCTGGAGGGCTTTGCCCATTCAATGAGGGGCCTTTCTCCCTCAAGGTGAGTTTGTAATACCCGCCATGCCCCTGAAAAAATAAATGACCTCGGATTCCTCAGATTGGTTACCATATCTTGGCAGTAATTTTTTAGCTTTGGAATATCCTTCTTGCTTTTGTTTTCCTTGATTTTATAACCATTCATTTATTTGTTAAACAAAGGGTTTACTCGTTTCTTAGGAAGTCGGAAATCCAATTCATATTATCTTCTAAAGAGGTTCTCGATTTTCTTTGGATCTGGTCTAAATATGGACATAATGTTTTGTGTACCCAACTGCCGGCCTTTATACTGTATAAGAAAAAGGTCTGTTTTTCTGAGATATTTAATCATTATAATTTTTTGCATAAGCATTTTGATTATTTTTTTAAGGCTTTTGCTTGATAGGAATATTTACTTTCAAATTTTCTTGATAACCTTTTGAATCATAATGTTCAGTGTTCATTTTGGAGACTTTATTTAAAATGAGATATCTTCGAAAAATTTTCAAATTTTGTGGATCAGAGCATACATGCTTACATTGTGAATTGTAATATACACGTTTTCATCCCGTAGACGTGTTCGTAAAATCTTGGTATTGCATTATAAGTCCTTACAAGACTCATGCCCTACAAGAGTTTAAAATCTTAAATGTACTGCAGGTATAGGCGTCTGTCAGTAAAACAAAAAGGACCATGGACGCAATACTGAAACAAATCTGAATAAAGTAACCAGTAACACTCGCTGAACGTCTGTATAAATCAATTATTATTGGTGCACCGTCGTAAACATCAACGATTTTTTTCTTATCCAGCATTTTTAAGATATTTGTATTATAGTAGACATATTTACTACTTTTATCGATTACAATCATTGATGTTCATCCTTACACCTATAATTTCAAAAGAAAAGAGAAATCTACCATTAAACAAACTAAAGAGATGTTGAAGTCACTAACAACATCTACATAGCAATGAAAAGAATAATTACTGGTCACTTATGAGACAAAATGTTGAGGGCATCATTTATAAGTGTTGACTTTTTTATGTCCCGAGTCACCATTCATCTCTATAGCCTTACAAATGTATACATGTCTGTTTGCGTACTAATTTTGAAAACGTTCACTTATACGTAAATTAATTTATTTAAGCAGCTCTTCTGAAAGCTATAAAACTTTTATAAGGACAACGTTGCTTTTATTGTTTTAAACTAGATACTAATTTTTTATTCATAACAAATGATATCGTCGTCAATGACCTTAGATATCAGGATGATAGAACACTGGTAAATCAGTCAATCAATCAATTTCATATTGATTCCAAGAATTATCTACAGTTTACTTCTTCATTGTTACGAGTTGAAAGTTATGATAAGTCAAATTTGAATGTCATTTATCTGCATGAACCATCAACGTTTTAAAATAGACACGGAAAAAAATTTGACTTAATTAGCTCTAAAGGGCGCCATTGCAGGGTTAAGATATAAAATGTCGGTTACAAAGAGAGCAAACAAAATCCAAGGATGATCAATTGTACTCTCTCTCTCTCTCTCTCTCTCTCTCTCTCTCTCTCTCTCTCTCTCTCTCTCTCTCTCTCTCTCTCTCTCATATAGTGGGTGAGAAGTGGGTGGGGCCTGGGACTCTTCGTTAGAGGCATATGAAACCCTATTGTCTGTCGTGCAGGAGATAGAGAATCATATTTCTTCTTAATGGTGTGAAAACCACCAAATGGCTAGAGGCAGTGAGTGGGAGAGGTTGTAGTCCCATTACTTGTAGTACTTAAAAGAAGACTATGGAACTGAATATAACGATGTCACTAAACTCTCGGCTCTTCAGGCTTTGTCATGACCCATTACCTCTCAGCCAAAATCCCTTTTTTGTACAGCAGTATTTAGCGCCAAGTGCAAAATACAGTAGCGACTACTGTCTTGTATTTTATAGCACCTAACCCTAAGGCTTTTCTAATAAAAACTAAGAAAATACAGTAGCGACTACCTTTTTGTTTTCTGCAACACTATCACCTAACCATTGGGTTTATTCTAAGAAAAACCAAGACAATACAGTAGCGAATACCCTCTTGTTTTCTGCAACACTATCACCTAACCCTTGGCTTTTTCTAACAAAAACCAAGAAAATACAGTAGCGACTGTTATCTTGTTTTCTCCAACAATCACCTAATCCTTTTGTTTTATAAAAAAAAAAAACAAGAAAATACAATAGCGACTACCGTTTTGTTGTTTAAAGCACCTAATCCTTGGGTTTTTTCTAAGAAAAACCAAGAAAATACAGTAGCGACTACCGTCTTGTTTTTTGCAACACTATCACCTAACGCTTGGGTCTTTCTAAGAAAACCCCAAATCTTATCCCAAAATAAACGCAGACGTAAGTGAGCCGGCAGAAACGCATGTGTGTGGCTGTTACGTAACCCTCAATAGACGAACAAGTCAACAAATCGAGATCCGCCCTTAACACCCTTAACAATTAGGTAGTTGTGTGAAGAGTACCCCCAAAGCGCAGCTGGAAAGACAACGATATTGTCGCAAGCGATAAGACTCGATTCAAATGGCGTAGGATTTGACCTTCGACTCGAGTGATCCGTTTTAAATTGAATGGGATGCTCAGGACCTACTCCTGGGGGATACTCTTTGCACGGTGTTTCGGGTTCCACTGAAGGGCCGCTCGTTTTTTATTGGGTGATAATTTAAACAAAGAAGGTCTTGGGGCTCTTGGCTTTTGACAGCTACAGACGTGGGTACGAACGTTTTCATTCTGGTATTTAAGTTGGTTTTCAGATGTTCATTGGGATATCCCAGTGTTCTTTATCTTGGCTGAGATATCATATCTTGGTTCCCTTTTTTTCGGTCCGGAAATCATCCTAGTTCCTAATATTCTCAATAATTAAAATGATATTCTATTTTGATAAACTTTTATTAACACTCATACTTACTAGATCACTTACACGAAAGTAAATCTTCATATTTTACTTATTGTTTTAAGGAGTAGTTGATAAATTTTAGGATTTTTCATTGATTTAAATGTCAGACTAAATAAACCAAACCGATACTTCTGGCTAAATCAGAATTATACATTTATTCGTCATATCATGACTATCAATCCGGACGCACACAATCATACACAAACAGACACACACACGTACACGTATTTTGTGCCTGTAATCACCAATTTACGATTGGAATTGCAATAAATCCTTATATTAATGCAATTTAGCAACATTGCAAGCAAAAAATTTTTTTTCCAAAAATGCCAAAAAAGGGGCAAATTCATATCCTTGTATATTATTTTTTTTCCATAAGCCTTGCCTAGGTATGGTTGCCATAGGCCTGTGTGAAGCCGTTGTTGTGAAAGGACAAAATAAACATTTTAGTCAACTGAGACATCCTAGTTGCAAAAACACCGTAAGCGATGAAATTCCATGGAACCTTTCATTCATATAATCTCTTCTTCAGCATTGCTGGAGGTTGTAAGTAATGGCAGTACATAAGTGCGCGGTATCATTACCGTAATGGGGGAAGCCGAAAAAAAAAAATAGGGTCACTATTATGCTACACGTCATGTTGACCATTACTTTGATACTATGTATGTAATCTACTATGGCGTCTCTCTCTCTCTCTCTCTCTCTCTCTCTCTCTCTCTCTCTCTCTCTCTCTCTCTCTGTATTCCGTATGAATTCTTTTGGCATAAAATAATTACTTTATAGTTGTAAACAATATTATTGTTACCATGTGCCCAAATGTCTGACGCCAACGGGCGCAATAAATTGATTAAAACAAAAACTCTCTCTCTCTCTCTCTCTCTCTCTCTCTCTCTCTCTCTCTCTCTCTCTCTCTCTCTCTCTCTGAGTTTCAGCATTTTATCAAGTCTTCTCTCCAATGAAAAAGTATTTCCTATGGCCATTTACCTAGTTTTTTCTTATGTTTGTTAATCATATTCCTATTTTATCTTGCATCTCTTCTTTACAACTTATTTTTTTTTTTATATAACAAGGAAATTGGAACTAATACCTATTAGCTGATTTTATAATTCAACATGGCAGCATAAAACAGCTTTTTTGCTTATTGTTCTAGTTTTGTTCAAACAAGGAAAACGCAAGCAGTTTCCAGCTCATATTTATGCTATTCTTCAATATAAACTTGTTATGCTAATTTTTTTCCTTTAACGAGGAAATTGCAGTTATATATTTACCCGTATTCGGCTCTACGTATGTTCACGTTAAATTTTACTTCCGCCAAGGAAGTTGGAAGGAGGTTATGTTTTCACCCGTTTGTGTTTTTGTATGTGTGTATGTTTATTTGTGAACAGCTTCCTGGCCACAATTTTAATCGTAAAGAGATTAACTTTTATGTAAGAAGCTGGAAAAGATCACATTTTGGAAGGTCGAGGTCAAAAGTCAAGGTCACGGTTAAGCAAAATGGCCAATTCACGTAATCAGCCATATGTTAGGACGTCGTTGCCACAGAGAGTTCAAACTTGGTTCATATTTGAGTGTATGAAAATCATCCACGCCAATTAATACATGTTAAGGTTAAAGGTCAAGGTCAAGATCGAGCAAACGGTCGAGAAATAAGCGTCCGCGGGGGAGGTCTGTGCTCTACTAAGTGCCCCGCTAGTCTGGTTATATATCTCAGTCCTAGTAATTTCCGTAAACTGCAAGCGAAGATTGATTTAATTATCGGTGCCGTTATAGTATGTGGCCTACCTTTCGAGTGTGGCCTACGGAATTTTGTCTCTGATATAGTATGTGGCCTACATACTGTTATTACGAATATTGATCATGTAAGTACGCATGGATTTCAGTATTTAACTATGTAGTTAATGTTAATGTTGTGTAAGGGGGGGGGGTCCCGGGGGGGCGCAGCCCCCCCGGGTAAGGACACGGCTTTTAGCATAGGTTAGGTGGGTTTTTTAAGTTAGCTTCTCCCGTCGTACTCGTAGGTAAGGACACGGCTTTTAGCATAGGTTAGGTGGGTTTTTTAAGTTAGCTTCTCTAAGGTAGGACACATTCAAACCGGCTTAGGTAGGACACATTCAAACCGGGTAGGCCACATACTATAACAGATCCAAAAAGGTAGGCCACATACTATAACGGCACCTAATTATCCTTATGCTCCTTAATAGGAATCGATTGTTTTTTTTTTTTTTTACTTTTCTTATGTTTTTATAAACGGGAATATTGGAATGAATACTCAACAAAGATTGTTGTTTTTGCTGTTTTGTGAAATTGTTTGGTGCTTTTACTAAGAGAGAAGAAAGAGTTCCTTTTTTAGAAACTTCTCATTGCTCAGCAACTAAGCAACAATTCGATCTAAGTTAAACTATTTATCTCTTACCAAATCAACATGTCTTAAGTACGCATTTATAGGCATATGTATATATGTGTCTATATATATACACACACACACACATATATATATATATATATATATATATATATATATATATATATATATATATATATATATATATACATACATACACACATAAATATATATATATATATATATATATATATATATATATATATATATATATATATATGTGTGTGTGTATGTATATGTATATATATATATATGTATATATGTATATACATGTATATGTATATGTATACATACATACATACATACATACATACATATATATATATATATATATATATATATATATATATATATATATATATATATAAGGGAGGACCGAAAAACGAAGCTTCTCGTTACAACTTTATGTTCAATCTCTAGTGACCGCCGTGCTTTCATGTCGAGATGATATCTTATCTTTGGCTAACTGAGTTTGAAATTGTGTTAGAAGAAATGGGATCCCAGAGAGAGAGAGAGAGAGAGAGAGAGAGAGAGAGAGAGAGAGAGAGAGAGAGAGAGAGAGAGAGAGAGAGAGTTGAATATATTTATTATATTAATCTCATCCTGGGTTCATGTGTATACATGTTGTTATTTAAAGATGACCCAAATTGTAAATATCAAATATGATTATGAGTGAATTTTATGACATGGAATCCAAATAGTTCAATAAGAGCTCTATAAGATCCCTAAGAAAAATGAAAATTAATCAATCATGGAAACTTATATAGATATATGCATCTAATTCACAAAGGCTCCGTCGAGAATTAATGCTCATGGTGATAAGGTACCATAATTGCCATAGGAGGTTCGTTTTTTTTTTTTTTTTTTTTTTTCTATCCAGATTCCAAACCAACAGTCATCAAATTTAGGCCTCCTAGAGACTGTTTAGATGGCCGGGGATATTCGGCGCATTTATGGACTGTGTGTTCCATTAAATACGTATTATTATTATTATTACTTGCTAAGCTACAACCCTAATTGGAAAAGTAGGATGCTATAAGACCAGGGGCCCCAACAGGGAAAATAGCCTAGTGAGTAAAGGAAACAAGAAAAAATAAATTTTAGGAACAATGACAACATTAAAATAAATAATTCTTATATAAACTATAAAAAAACTTTAACAAACCAAGAGGAAGATAAATTAGATAGAATAGTGTGCCCAAGTGTACCCTCGAGCAAGAGAACTCTAACCCAAGACAGTGGAAGACCATGGTACAGATGCTACGGCACTACCCAAGACTAGAGAACAATGGTTTGATTTTGGAGTGTCCTTCTTCTTGAAGAGCTGCTTACCATAACTAAAGAGTCTCTTCTATCCTTACCAAGAGGAAAGTAGCCACTGAAAAATTACATTGCAGTAGTTAACCCCTTGAGTGAAGTCACTTGAAACAAAATCTCCCTTATATAATAAAGAACAGAGATGCATTACCAAACGTATGTCTACCCGGTCTCTCCTCGTCCAACTGGTAGGGGGGAGAGGGAGTAGTGATACCCTGAAGAGGACCTAGAAAGGGTTGAACCTTCGTGTCTGTGTGCATAGCTATCTAAATATTTAGCTGTCATTTGTGACGGGTCGCTTACACTAGTATCTATGTAAAACACAAATTGTGTCCATATATTTATTTTTAAGTGTAGCACAAATATAGTCTACGTGTAATCAACTCCACTTACTATAGGCAAAAGGTTGAAGACAAAGCGCAGAGGTATATGCTGCACATATGTTATTAAGACTACGTAGTTACAACATAGGTTTTTTTTTTCTTTTTTCTTTTTTGACAGGTAGAGTCAAATTCAACAGCATTCCTTGTTGAGGAGAGTGCGGTAGGCTCACCCAAAGTAACAGTATCGGTTAACTTTTGAATGTGATTGTACATTAGTGCATACGTATTATAGCGACGAAAGGAAAATTTGAGACTTCATTTGAGTTCGCAGTAAAAGTGAAAAGACTTGATTGTAGTTAGTACTTTTGTCCCTTGAGTGATGAAAGTGAGAGTCCGTCTATGTCAATAATGAAATGAAAGTACTAACTCCAATTAAGTCTTTTAATTTTTCAATTTGTGTCTATAAAACATATTTCATGCTAATCACGTGTCAGCTTTCGTGATTTCTACACATTAGTGTATGCATAAATGATGGAGAGAATAGAAGTTTTAATCCTTCATATGTTTGCAAAGGCACAACCAAACAAATTTCCTTTTATATCAACAGAAGCTAAATAATAATGACTGAAACTCTCTTAATGGTTAAAGGAGACCACAAAGTACTTTTAATTGGATAACTGGAAAACAACTTTCTTATACACAAAGTTATCTCCGAGAATTGACCTCCTCCAGTGAAGGAAACACTGCTTACTACTTTATCGTTCAAGGGGAGATTGATCGTAACTTTTCAAGTAAATTAGGTTTTTCTACTAATACTCAAGATCTCTCTACTAGGATGTACGACCTAGAGAGAGAGAGAGAGAGAGAGAGAGAGGAGAGAGAGAGAATCACTTACTTTTGGCTTGACCTGACATCTGCATAGATTAAAAACCTTTTAATTTACTCTTATGTAATTTTCATTAATTGAGACGAATTGTGTTTACTCTTTCTGTTATAATACAATATTCTTGAACCCCAGTTTAGCAGATCGCCAGACAGGGACGTTTCCAATAGGCTACTACAACCTTAAAAATACAGTATAGATAAAAATCCTTCTTAAAACAGTTTCTGATAATTCCATTACTAAGTAAAGGAGACAGGTACTAAGGGTTCTTTAAAAAAAAAAAACTTTTTGAAATAGGGTAAAAAAAAAATACCATATTATATCTCTTTTACATACTTTCATGTTGCGTTCGTAAAACAGGATACAACAATCATATGACCAATTTGGAAATAAGTATGATACCTTCGAAACACTTACAATATATATATATATATATATATATATATATATATATATATATATATATATATATATATATATATATATATTATATATATATATATATATATATATATATATATATATATATATATATAAATTAATTTTTACTTATGTTTAATTCAAAACAAACAGTTTCTTCTGCTGCCGAATAATTGAAAGGAAACAATGAACCTTGGTGTGGACGCCATCTTCTTTCCTTTTTCTTAAGAAGTTATGTAATTTCTTCGTAGTCTGTAATCAGCTTTGTTGACAGTTCCAGTAATGCGCCTTTGCGAGAATTCTTCCAGACTCTTCAAACTTTTCTCTATGGAAACTTCAGTTGAAAGTTTTATTAGTATGATTATATATCTTATTAAAGTTTCTTATTAAATTATTTTTTACACGTCTTATTCCAAATTATCAAGTGTAAGTCTCTCTCTCTCTCTCTCTCTCTCTCTCTCTCTCTCTCTCTCTCTCTCTCTCTCTCTCTCTCTCTCTCTCGGTATGTCCAGGTTTGCAAGGCACGTGTTCTTAAATTTCACCCAACTTTTTTTACAAAATGATCAAGTTTCTGTACAGTAAAGTTCGCAGTTTTATTTTTTCTGTTGTTCCATTTTGTTAAACGTATAAAAATCCTAAGATTTAGAATAAAGAAATGGCTAATGATAGATATACTGTTCCAAGGTAGATAGTAGTTTTCAAATCATAGTTCTCGTCAGTGGGAAACCTGAGCAATATCTATGCCAATCCAATCGTAAGCTTAAAATTAAATAATTTCTTGAGAGTAACTCTGTGAAGTGAGATTTATGTAATGCACCTTTATGATTTTCCTTCTAGTCTTAGAGGTAAAAGAGACACCACATTGATTTTAAACATTTCGGTTTCAGGCTGTGTAAGTCAATGCTTCTCAGAAAGAGAACCTTTTGTATAGACAACCGAGATATGTTGTGGAAAGGATTCGGAGAAAAGTAATATGATATAAAGAAATTGGCAGCACAAATGTTGTTTCACAAAAGATGAACAGCAAGACAGAGATTTAAGTGTTGTTCTGGAAAATATAGAGTACAGCCTTAAAGAACTTGCGCTAGACGTGTCAATTAAACAATGAGTTGATTATCAACTCGAAGCAAGAAAAAAAGGAGTATGAACATCGATCTTCTTAGTCGGATTATTATTTCTCATGTCAGTGCTCCATCATCATCAATTATATAGTTGCTAATTCAAGGTTCCACTGAGGACAAGCGAGTAACTATGCATCTGCGGTATTATAATGTGGAGCGTTGAAGAGATACAGTAAATCATATCAAGAACACATATCGCTCTGAGATTACCCGTCTCTATTCAAGGACCAAATCAATATCGGTACTTTCGTACTTGTCTAGAAACTACTTCAACTACTCACCTAAACAAACAAAGCCTTGTCTCTTTTGTTTGCCATTAAATCACTATAGAATTCCCTTTATTTACATCTACTTTCACTATGGACGTTGGCTATTTCGGTGATTCTACAGACATTTGACTTTGGTTGGACTGTTATTGTAGGTTCATCTCATCGTCAATGAACAAGATCCTTACATTTCTTTCACTTAAGTAGATGCCATCTTGTTCGCCGACTATAATTTCTTTTATATTGTAGAAACCTCAGAGAAAATAAATTATCTTTATTTTTGACATGCACAAAAATTAGCACTTAAATTAATGTTACGAAGGCATCGATCCAACAAATCCTCCATTAAAAAAGTCATGTGTTTTTTTTTTCCTTTTTGTCACTAAACGTATTAAAAAAAAAAATCGAGGCGCCACTTCTGCTAATGGCTGAAGGCGAAGCAAATATATGGCTGGTGTGAATTAAGCACGCTATGCCAATGATTATAGACGAGTCTTCGTTTCACAAGTTGTAACCTTGTGGAGGTTGGCTCTGGGTTGGAGTTCATGTAGGGGTTTTGTTCTTCTTTTCTTTGTCTATTATAATTACCTCTGCCAACGACGTTGGAAGGAGGTTATGTTTTACCCCCTGTTTGTGTTTGTTTGTTTTTATCACCTTCCTGGCAACAATTTAAATGCACAGTAATGAAACTTGCAGTGATTAACTGTTGTGCGAAAAGCTAGAAATTATCAAATTTTGGAAGGTCAAGGCCACGGTCAAGCAAAATATCCAATTCACGCAAGCAGCCATAAGTTTGGACATCGTTGTCAGAGAGACTTCAGACTTGGTTCATATTTGAGTGTATGAAAATCCAAACCAATTAATACATGTTAAATGGAAAGGTCAAGGTCAAGGTCGAGCACAAGGTCGAGAAATAAACTGCCCCGGCGGATATCTGCGCTCTATTGAGTGCCCCTCTAGTTCTTTACTGTTTTTGATTTCAGCGTTTTGACATTCTGCCAGTGAAAGAATCCTGTTGGTGAAAACTTCCTTAAAATTATAACATCATTAATGGGTATTAATAAAGGTAGTTGCTGCTTCGGTGGCGTTAATTTTATAGGAAAAAATTTCCGTGCAGATTAGAGAACAAAGCCTTTAAGAATATTGGGAGTTAGATGGCTGGACAGGATTAGAAATGAAACTATAAGAGAGATTACTCGAGTGCCATGTGTGGATAAGATCGTGGTGAGGGGCAGATCGAGATGGTTTGGACATGCTCTTTGCACTCGCCAAGAGAGATTAGTTCACCAAACTTTCAACTGTGCTCCACAAGGCACTAGAAGAGTTGGAATACTCAGGCCTACATGTCTGAGGACTATGAAGCGTGAAATATATGATGATGAATGGAGAAGTACTGATTTAAAAGCTCAAGATATAGACGAATGGTGAAATCCAACTGAGGCCCTTTGTGTCAATAATCATAGGAGGAGATGATGATGATGGTGATGAATGCTGAAAAGAAAATTATAAGAACCATAGAAAAGGTTTTCTATAAAATTAACGCCACTGAGGTAGCAATTACCTTCAATAATGCTAGTATAAAAAAGGGTCTTCTGTATAACTAACACCAATAATGCTAATTAAAATAATGAAAAAAATAATAATAAAGATAAGAATAATAATTGTGATTAATGATAATAACAATAAAT
>NC_090732.1:167743931-167745538 GCF_036898095.1 Palaemon carinicauda | reverse complement strand
CAGCCTGGAAAATGTATCAAGCTGATACGAAACGTCGGCGCAAATAAATGAATGGAAAAAAACAGAACGCGTCTCCTTACTCCAATATATATATATATATATATATATATATATATATATATATATATATATATATATATATATATATATATATATATATAAAGGATATCATCATTTTAGTTTTTATTATTCAAATAGGATTTTCAAATTCTAGAAAGTCGACATATGTCTTAGTTGTCAAGTAATATTTTTAAAGGTTCTTATTTTTCCAAAGTGTCAGAAGAAGTAAAATGGCAAATAATTTATCCTGTGATAAGTGCGTCGTAAGAGAGAGAGAGAGAGAGAGAGAGAGAGAGAGAGAGAGAGAGAGAGAGAGAGAGAGAGAGAGAGAGAGAGAGAGAGAGAATAATAAACGTGAGAAAATCAGTGCCCCCACTAAGCACTATATATAAAAACTTGATAATCCTGAATCGGAAGGTACCGACATATTTAATCGCACTATATTAATTAGATATTAATCAGGAATCATAAATAAAAGAAAAAAATATGAATTAAAATCAAAAACCAAAAAAAAAAAATAAACCAGAAACAATGAGGCAGAAACAGGGCTTTGGAAAATAGACGAAAAAATTCCTGGAAAAAAATTTCATAAAACGATTGTAAATTTCCGCAGGTTAAGAGAAGTCTTTACCAGATGGCCTTTAAGTCTTAAACACCGGGTCTTGGAGATCAAGGGAGAGAGAGAGAGAGAGAGAGAGAGAGAGAGAGAGAGAGAGAGGAGAGAGAGAGAGAGAGAGAGGAACTAGATGATTGCAATTCATTCTTGGCTCTCACCATTCTTTGATAATTTTTATGAAATGGTAACTGGAGGAGAGAGAGAGAGAGAGAGAGAGAGAGAGAGAGAGAGAGAGAGAGAGAGAGAGAGAGAGAGAGAGAGAGATACTTGGCTCTTGCCATTCTTTGATGATTTGTATGAAATGGCAACTGGAGGAGAGAGGAGAGAGAGAGAGAGAGATGAGAGAGAGAGAGAGAGAGAGAGAGAGAGAGAGAGAGACCCCATCTCCATAAAATATAGAAGATAAAAAATGAAAGTCCGCCAGGCTCTAAAATTCATTTTCCTTATCGTGTTTACATGACTTTTTTATTCTTTTTTTTTTGGGGGGGGGGGAGAGTATCCAGACTTTTCCTGATTTTGGTTTCCTTATTGAAATTAAAAGTCAGATTCTGTGGTAGTTTTAGCATGTCAACATTGCTAAGAAATATGTTATCGCTGTTAACAGGGTTATCGCTGAGAACCTTCTCTCTCTGTTACAAATGATCACATAGTAATGAATGTTATCTCTGATATGAATCTTATCTTTGTTAGTAATGATGCCTATATTATGAATTTTATCTCTATTGTGAGTAATATCT
This sequence comes from Palaemon carinicauda, assembly GCF_036898095.1. Taxonomy (NCBI): domain Eukaryota; kingdom Metazoa; phylum Arthropoda; class Malacostraca; order Decapoda; family Palaemonidae; genus Palaemon; species Palaemon carinicauda. The sequence goes on along the minus strand of NC_090732.1, from coordinate 167,744,125 downwards.
ATGCTAAGATGAATATATTCGGTATGAATGTTAATTTTTATGCCGGTTATCTATATATATTATCCATTGCGAGCGTTATTTTATAAACTTCTACATTACAAATATTATCTCCGGTATGAGTATTATTGCAGATATAGACAATATATACATACATATATATGTATATATATATATATATATATATATATATACAT
>NC_090732.1:167728931-167738931 GCF_036898095.1 Palaemon carinicauda | reverse complement strand
ATTGAATTAAAAGCTCAAGATAGAGACGACTGGCGAAATCTAACCGGGGCCCTTTACGTCAATAGACGTAGGAGGAGATGATGATGATGATGATGACGACGATATTTTTGTGTTTGTGTAAATATCAACCAAAAAATGACATTATATACCGAATTCAACCTTGAAAATATAACCGCTGGAAATTCTTTTAATATAAATGTATCTGGCTGGACAAGGACTCGAACCTATGTCTACCTGAGTTTGAAATAATGCCAGAAGTAATGGTACAGTCTACTGCTGGCATTGTTTTCACCCAAAAGGCATAGGTACGAGGTCCTTGGCACAGCCAGAAGCATTTATTATAAAAGAATTTTTAAAGTTGAATTCGATATTAAATGCCATTTGTGGTCGATATTTATTTCTACTTAAGTTGCGTGTGTTAGTGATAAATAATCATACATATATTTATATCGTGCATGTGATTATACATACAGTATGTATATTTGTGCATGAATTTTATGTACGTATATACAGTATTACGTTAGATAATTAGTTAGCTAATCATCATTCCACGCACGTCAACGATTTTATAGCAAATAATACTAATTCGTAATTTTTGACATACTTAATGTCATTATAACCACTCGTCAACTTCATTACTGGTTTAGTGTCGCCGAAATGAATATGTGCAGCTTTACCTGATGTCAAATTGTGGCCTTTTCTCACGAAGAATTATGCCTTTATGCCGAATCCATCACAATTTCTTAATTGATTTAATGCAGCAATATAAAAGGTCATTTGAGTCAATGAAACCTCTTTCTTTAGAGAAAAAGAGGGTCATTATCATTAATATAAATTACTATAATAATAATAAATAATAATGATATATTAATAATAATTAATAATAATAATAATAATAATAATAATAATAATAATAATAATGAATTATTATTATTATTATTATTATTATTATTATTATTATTATTATTATTATTATTATTAGCTAAGGTACAACCCTCGTTGGAAAAGCAGGATGCTATAAGCTCAAGGGCTCCAACAGGGAAAAATATGTATGTATATTTCTCATGGGAGAACTTAGCCATGTGTCAGCATCACCTAGATCCCTGTGCTCGAAATACTTTGAGATTTTCCAGGTTAATAGCTTCATATTTCACAAGAGCGCTCAAGGGCCTCATCACTGTAAAAAGAAACGTCTCATGCTTGAGATAAAGCTGCGATTTTTCAAAGATTTGTGTAATATCTCGTCTGAAGCTATTATTCATTTTGAGGTGTGTTATAAGTTTCTGTTATTATTATTAAAGTCATTTTTACTTCTTAATGCATCGTCAAATGCAATATTTTTCTTCTGTGTTTTATTTTTGGCAAATGTTTCTTTTCTGGAAAGCAGTTTATTCTATTCAAAGTGAATAGTTTTCTTATATTTGTCACCTGAAACAAAAGTTATTTAAATCGAATATTCTAATGAAAAGATAAACCAAAAAGACAATATTTTGAAAATATTTATTTCTGACGTCGTCACCTTTAAATCATCTCTTATTTTTTTTAAAGCATCAAAGTTACTTTGCCGCACTGACTAGAATTAACACAATTTCTAACAAGTACAAAGATGAAAGTGAAGAAGATTATTTAATTGATCATAAATTTCTTGAAGGGTAGCTTTACCTGGAGAAAACGTTTAGTAATCTCCAGTATATAATAAAGAGCAGTATATATATATATATATATATATATATATATATATATATATATATATATATATATATATATATATATATATATATATATATATATATATTCATTTCCGTCACGCCCACTTGTAAACCACACTCTCCCACAAATTTGCCGAACCAGAGGGTTGCAGTTAAGAAATGCGGAAGGGTGAGAAAGGTTGAATGTGTGTGTTTGCGTATCTATCTAAAATTTTGACGGCTTTGGTACACTAATAATAATAATGATAAATAATAATAATAATAATAATAATAATAATAATAATAATAATAATAATAATAATAATAATGCATATGTTAGATAGTTTTGTCTTAAAACCAGAAGTCTAGCAAAACTAATTACTAAGAACACATCACCATATGACCTGTTGCTCTCTTAGGAGTTTATAATGAAAGCTGTGAAAAAGAGTGACTTGAGATTGGTGTCTTAAGAAAGTATAAGACCTGACAGACACAACCTGGGACAGATTGTGATATCTGGAAAATGTATGAGATAGACAGTGATAAAAAAAGAGATGCTGAGATATCCTACTGATATAAATATAACATATAAGCAACGATTCTATGTGGGATAAGGAGACAAATGTTTACGCGTTTATGTGTGTGTATATGTAATATATATATATATTAATATATATATATATACTATATATATATATATATATATATATATATATATATATATATATATATACAGTATATATGTATATATATACATATATATACACACTCATATATATATATTTATATAAATTATATATATGTGTTTATATATACATATATACATATATATATGTATATATATATATATATATATATATATATATATACTTTGTATGTTTATGTATGTATATATACACATATATATATGTATATATATAATACTACTGCTACGGCTGATAATGATATTGATGATAATAATAATGATAGATACAGGTTAATATTTCCCCCAACTATGAAAAATAATAATATAAAAAATTTCTGGTGTTTAGGGAAATAAGCAGTTAATTACCTCCCTCCAGGTCGTAAATTACCTTTTTCTCCTTTCCTCCAAGTTAGAGTTAAGAACCAACTAATCAGGTTTCGAGGAACAAATTAAGAGAGATTAATTTTATCAGGTTCCATAATCACGAAGAGGAAATTTTCTGGAAGATGCGGATATCGCCGAGGAAAGAAATAAAGATATTAAGCTATACCATTTGTAAAACAACGTTATAGTGTGCGTGTGTGTGTGTGTATATATATATATATATATATATATATATATATATATATATATAAATATATATACATATATATATGTTTGTACATATATATATATATATATACATATATATATATATAATATATATATATACACATATATATATTTGTACATATATATATATGTATATATATATATATATATACACACATATATATATTTGTACATATATATATATATATTATTATATATATATATATTATATATATATATATTTGTAGTTAAGTTGAATTGGGTTTGGTCAGTACAGTTCCTCGTATGGGTGACCACAATAATGACTAGTTTCTGCCATACACTTAATCATTGAACTTGAAAAACATTAGGTCTGGTCAGCTCATCCATCCCAATAGCGTTGTGGGTGGCATATTGGAAACGGTCCCTGCCTGGTGATCTGCCGGACTGGGGTTCGAGTCCTGCTCAAGCTCAATGGTGTTGTATTGTCTGCAACCTCGCCATCCTTGTGTGAGCTCAGGATGGGGTTTTGGGGGAGCCTGTAAGTCTGTCTGCATAGTCATCTGCAGTCATTGCCTGGTCTTCCTTGATCCTAGCTTGGGTGGAGAGGGGCCTTAAAGGCTTTAAAGGCCGCTCATGGATGGCCGAGACAAGGCACAGGGACATTACCCTATCAAGCAGGACAATGCCCTAGAGACTGACCATATATTTACTTATGATCAGTAGGGCAAGCCCCTCTCTGCCCAAGCTAGGACTAAGTAGGACTAGGCAATGGCTGCTGATGACTCAGCAGATAGACGTTTAGGTTCCCAACTCCCCCACCCCTTTCTTAGCTCATAAGGATGGTGAGGGTTGCAAGTAACCGAAAAACTATCGAGTTTGAGAGGGACTCGAGCCCTAGTCTGGCGTTCACCAGTCAGAAACCTTACCACATCGGCCACACACAAGCGCTGATCAATGTATATATGATCAGTCTTTAGGGCATTGTTACTCTCCCTTGCCTCTGCCATTCACTAGTGGCGTTTAAAATTTTTGAACCTTTATTGTAGCCCAAGTTGAATTGGGTTTGTGAAGTGCTTGTATGGGTGACCATAATAATGACTGGCCGTCCTTGAATATTCCTCCATATATTGTCTGTCTGCTCATTCATCCCAATAAAAAAAATCCCGATTAATAATAACAATTTGTATGTATGAATAAACCCATACAGTCAGAAGAAAATTAGCTTACTTAACAAACACAAAGGATTCCATATATACGATATTTCATATCAATAACTGCAAGCACATAATCTACATCACGAGCAATGGTTGACGTAATTTACTTCATATCAGTAAGATAAAGTGTAAGCACATCATCTACGTCGCAGAGCGATTGATCGCTTCCACGTAATTGCGAAGATTATCTGTCATTCTCAAACACGAGTTTCAATCACCTCCAAAGGATATTATGCCCGTGAACTTCGAGCAAATGGTTTGGCATAATTGTCAGTTGATTCCCGGCCTGCATCTGATTGCCGCCATTTCCTTTGAACAAGATCGTCATTTGCGCTCTTATCACCATGCGCAAATCTATGCCAAAAACCCAAGGAACATTTCTGTGTTTTCGCATAAGGTGATTCGTAATGAACGTGTGAACTTCACTTTATTCATATTTAAAGGTTTAAAGGTCACTCTTGAATGGCAGAGGCAAGGGACAGTGACATTGTCTTGAATGGCAGAGGCGAGGGACAGTGACATTGTCTTGAATGGCAGAGGCAAAGGGACATTAACAATTACCCCCATCAAGCAGGACAATACCCTAGAGACTAACCATATTACACATGATCAAGCGCCCCAAGCCCCTTCCTCCATCCAAGCTAGGACCAGGGAGGACAGGCAATGGCTGCTGATGACTCAGCAGATAGGCTTCCCCAAACCCCCCATCCTTAGCTCACAAGGATAGTGAGGTTGTAGCGACCAAAGGAACTAACGAGTTTGAGCGGGACTTGAACCCCTGTCTGGCTATCACCAGACAAGGGGCGATACCACCAGGCCACCTTTGATCCCCCCGCGTTACATATCGTCTTTGAATTTATGCATCTCATCTAGAACTCTTCGAAATCCATAATGTAGTATTTGAAAAGTTTGTTGAGCTTTTTATTATCTGCATCTATTGAGCTCATAACCATAGAAAAGGCATGCATACTGTACAACCGTCCAGGTAGTAGGGTTCCTTCGCTCTCTCTCTCTCCTCTCTCTCTCTCTCTCTAAGACCTCATTGAGCTTTGCCTTAGCAGGGGGGGGAGGCAGACTGACGAATAGGCGAAAACCTTTAAACCTTAATATTATGTAGCGTTTTGAGTCCTATTTTGGTAACATAAACTCTCTCTCTCTCTCTCTCTCTCTCTCATCTCTCTCATCTCTCTCTCTCTCTCTCTCTCTCTCTCTCTCTCTCTCTCTCTCTCTCTCTCTAAGACCCTCATTGAACTCCGCTTTAGCAGATGGGGCCCAGTCTAACGGATAGGGGGAAAACTTTAAACGTTGAGATTGTATAGTATTTTGAATTCTATTTTGGTAACTCATTAGCAAGGATGTCAACTTTATGTATATAGTATGCGCACTATCGTCACAGATACTGCGGTGTAAGGTATTCATTTTTTTTTTTTCAAGGAAGCTTAAATGTTTTTTCTTTTCCTTCCTTTTTTTTCACTCACTAGCGTAGTATTTTTTTCGTCAAATAGTATCATCACTAAAAGTCGTTGACCATTTCTATTCTTTTGTTCATTATAGATTGTAGGGTAAAAAAGTTAATATGACATTAAAAAAAATCCTTCCTGATCAGAATGATAGCTTTGACGGAAACTAGCGGGAAAATAAATTATGATAATTAATATTAAACGCTATTAAAAAAAAAATAATAATATTTACCCAAAAAATAGGTACATTCATAATTTTTGTTTATTAATTTTCAAACTAATGTAATACTCAATACTTGTAGAATAACAATAGTACGTTAATAACGTTGTATTTTTATTCATCACACGGAAGATTAGAAAGGACCCATCCTTGTATTTATACCTTTTTTGCCGAAGTCGAAAAGGGATGTCGTGTCAGTGGATGTTTATGGTCAGAAATGCGTAAAACGGTTATTTGTAATGAGGCAGATGGAACGGTGATTACAGTGCTCCCTGCCACGCAAATACCGCAGTGGCAGCCAGTTTTTTTTTTTTTTTTTTTTTTTTTTTTTTTTTTTTTTTTTTTTTTTTTTTTTTTTTGTGCGCGCCTGTGAGGAAGGTCATGTAGACGAATAGGTTTTCCAAGGAAAAGGACGTTTACTTTCAAGAAAACTTATCCTATAAGTCAATTTTAATAACGCTTTGAAGATGATTCCAGGAAAATTAATGATTCAGGGTTAAAACTCGAGCATGTGCCATGTGGCCTTTACCTTAAAGGCTGCTGCTTTTTACCTTAGATTAGCTTAAAACTTTTTCAAATTTCCTTAAATTGTAAGCTAGTAAAATCGAAAATTCCTTAGAATTACCTTGAAACCATGAAAAATACCTCAAACTGAGGTAATTACCTTAAAAGTTTAAAACCTGATTAATATAGAGTATCTTCTCCCATCCATCAATATCAAGAGTATAGAACCATAAGGATGATAAAGTTATTAACACGTAATAAAAAGATCATTCTACTTAATAATTTATGTTAATCGTTATCAGAGGAGAGATACATATATGAATAAAATTAGATAATTTTCTTGTTTTTCTGTATTTCTTTTTTTTTTATTTTGTTTCACTCTATTTGTTTCTTGCCATAATTTATTCCTCAGTGTGCAGTTGCGCCAGTTAGATAAATGAATCAATCAAGCAATCTCTCTTTCACATTATCCTGTTAGAGACCATTTCGCCTTTTGATTTTTCCTAAGCCCAAGGTTGTGGTGACCGATGTGGTAACGTCCCTGATTGGTGAACGCCGGACTGGGGTTCGAGTCCCGCTCAAACTCGATAGTTTCTTTGGACACTGCAACTTCACCATCCTTGTGAGCTAAGGATGGGGGGTTTGCGGAGCCTATAGGTCTATCTGCTGAGTCATCAGCAGCCATTGCCTGGCCCCTCCTTGGTCTTAGCTTGGATGGAGAGGGGTCTTGGGCGCTGATCATATGTATTTATGGTCAGTCTCTAGGGCATTGTCCTGCTTTGATAGGGCAATGCCACTGTCCCTTGCCTCTAACATTCATGAGCGGCCTTATATCTTTAAACAGAACTCAGTGGTGACTATCCACCCGAATACTAACCACAACCAACGTTTCCTACTTTCGCTGATCGAGATTGCAAAACCAGCATTGTAATGAACCTACTACTGAATATCATCATTTACTGGTTTGGCATTATTTGCATTAGCAGATTTAGTGCTTCAGACATGGCCAATTAGAGATTGTTTTGAATGGTTTGCGATCCACATAACCTCACTTCCACATTTAGCCCATGCATGTAAGTTGAAGACAGAGCTAACTTTTGACTTAATACCTAAAAGTTTTTAATCAGTTTTCCGAATGGATGACGTTGGATGAAACTAGTTTCCACCGGTTTCTTCAGCAGCTATAAAAATCCTTTTAATTGCGAGATCAATTAGTCTTTTCCAGGTAAAGCTCTCTCTCTCTCTCTCTCTCTCTCTCTCTCTCTCTCTCTCTCTCTCTCTCTCTCTCTCTCTCTCTCTCTCTGTGTGTTTTAAGAGGCTTTTAATGAGGGTCATTAACTCGTTGTTTTCACAACATGATGATTATAAAGTTTGGGTACAAAGAGAAAAAAGAAAACTCGGGGATCAAAAAGTTCTTCGAAAGCGAAATAGATACATAGGGAAGTAATTATAGTAAAGAAAGGACACTGATGGAGAGAAGCGGGCTAAAAAGATTGTAGTTTTTTGTTCAGAGAGCAGCGTCTTGAAAGTTTGTCGAAGACCCATATTAGAAAAGAAGTAGATGTGAAATATTCAACATAATTTATGGGTATTAGTTCCTCTCTGAAAATGGAAATAAAACCTAATTTTGAAGTCTGTTAACCGGTTGCCATAGCTTAGAGAATGACTTGAGAAAGATTCTTTTGAAGATGTATCGTTAGGTTAGGTTAAGTTAGATTAGGTTAGGTTAGGTTAGGTTAGGTTAAAATGAATGATGAATAGTACCTGGCGGAAAATAATTGTAAGGATGTAAAAGCTTGATAGTCATGATGTCTCTGAAGGGGAAAGAGTTCAAATTAACAATAATATTATAATAAAATTATTAATATTATTATACATTTGGTTATGGTTAACTATGACGGAAGAATGAAAGACCTATGGAACCTGATAGTGCTTACGGCACTAAAGTAAGGTATTGCATGCGACTAATTTGTGCTTGTGGGGCATGAAAGAGGTAGAACAGGTATGTGAGCTTAGGAGAAAATTAATCCATCAACTGCTTAGCATATAACTAAGCAGGATGAAAAAAGAATGAAGTAGAGACCTCAGTTCTTTCTCTTTAGGAACTACTTATTTTTGAAAGAGCTCATCTGCGGAAAAACTTTAAGATAATAATGATATTATTTTCATTATTATTATTATCAGTAGTAGTAGTAATAGTAGTAGTCATAATAATAATAATAATAATAATAATAATAATAATAATTTATTATTATTATTATTATTATTATTATTATTATTATTATTATTATTATTATTATTAGCCAAACTACAACCCTAGTTGGGAAAGGAGGATTTTATAATCCCAATAGCTCCAACAGGGAAAACAGCATAGTGAGAAAAGGAAATGAGGAAATAAATAAATTTTTATGAGAAGTAATTAATTGTTAATATGCAATATTTCAAGACCAGTAACAGCATTAAATTAGATCTGTCATATATAAACTATGAAGAGAGACTTTTTCATAACTCACTACTAGGGTTATGCGAAAAAAAACGCGTTTATTTTTCTACTATTTGATTTATTTGCTACCATTTAATAAAATCTATGGGTTTGTACATACATAAGTGTGTTTATATATAGAAAAATCTTAAACAATACCTCGCTTTTCAAAGAACTTTGTGCACTTCGCAAGACTGAAATATCTCTGTATTGGCTGCAGAAATTAGAAAGAGGTTTAGAATAAAATTGGCAGAGAATATAAATGATTTCTACTATACAAATGGAAGTACAATAGATTCTTTTTAACGCTTTCTTTATAACTGACATTATCCCCTTCCAAGAATCTTAATTAATAAGCTTTATATAAAGGTTGAAGTCTAGTAGTTAAAAGCTTAAAGCTAATAGCCATAGCAAAAGGTTTAAACTAAATTTGGTAGTGGGTGTAAAAGATTGCTACTAAACAAATGAGCGTAAAATAGATTCTTTTTAACGCTTTCTTTTTAAGTGCCACTATCCCCTTCTAAGAATCTTAATTAATAAGCCTTTTTTATAAAGATGGAAATCTACTAGCTAATAGCTAATAGCTGAAAGCTAATAGCCAAAATCTGGTTCATTGATTAAAATGTCCTCCTACTGCTCCACTGGCGTTCAATAAAATATACATTAATCTAATGAATCATTTTGGTATTTATTTATCCATTGTTTTATGCATTTTCGCCGAATTTATCGTATGAATTTTTGCTTTTATTTTACAAGGGATATTGGCTAACTTCTTTTTTCCTCGGGCACTCTATTCTATCTTATTTCTCTTCCTCTTGTTTTTTAAAGTTTTTATAGTCTATGTATGAAAAATTTATTTTATATGTTGTTACTGTTCTCAAAATATTTTATTTTAATTGTTAATTACTTCTCTTGTAGTTTCCTAAATTTCCTTTCCTCAACTGGGCTATTTTCCCCTGTTGGAGCCCTTGGGCTTTTAGCATCCTGCTTTTCCAACTAGGGTTGTAGCTTAGCATCTATGATAATAATAATAATAATAATAATAATAATCCATTGTTTTTATTAATTTTCTCCCAGGATTATCGTACGAAATATATCTTTTATTTAAAAAAGGATATTGGCTATATACTTTTTTCCTTCCTATTATTTATACGATTTAATAATCATTAGTTCA
>NC_090732.1:167721431-167723931 GCF_036898095.1 Palaemon carinicauda | reverse complement strand
TCCTATTGCATTTATTCCTAAAGGTCAATTTCATTTGACTCTCCTCTGTTTTCTTCTTTATTAATTACCGGCTAACTTTATTTGTTTATCTTTCCTTTGTTGTCTTTTTACTCTCATTATGATCGAGGGTGACATACATCTATCGTTATAATTCACTGCTCGTTTTAAAATTCGGTGTCTCTCTTTGTAATAAAGAGCAAGTGTGGCTATATAATGTATATATATATATATATATATATATATATATATATATATATATATATATATATATATATATATATATGTATATCATACTGTATATATATTTATACATCTGTATATGCAATATATATATATATATATATATATATATATATATATATATATATATATATATATATATATATATATATATATATATTATGTATGTATATATATATCAATACTTTATATATATTTATACATACTGTATATGCATGTATATCTATATAATATATATATATATATAGATTTATTTATATATATATATATATATATATATATCTGGTGAGAGGATGGATGATGCGTCTGTGTGCATATCTATCAAAATATTTAGCCACCATTTCTAACGGGTTGCGTACACTAGTATCCTATTTTAGAAAATTAACACGTAAACGTCTATATGCATATTCATATTCCTGTGTCTTTAAGGAGACTTAAAAATGTATGCGATTAATGAATGAGCGCACTTACTATACATAGTGAAAGATCAACTAATAACAACGAAAACCATCTTTAACATTAAGACTCTCTTTCGTGGAATATTCCTACAAAAGCCAACCTTTTATTACTAATAAAACCATTAGTAAATCATGAGCGCTATCAAAACACCCATAGGGTAACTCCCGATAGCCTTTTACACTATAGTCAATTTCTTTTAATGAGGCGCATTTGCACAGACTCGCAGCGGTGCCCCTTTAGCTCGGAAAAGTTTCCTGATCGCTGATTGGTTAGAATTATCTTGTCCAACCAATCAGCGATCAGAAAATTTTTCCGAGCTAAAAGGGCACCGCTGTGAGTCGGTACAAATCTGTCTCGCTAAAAAAATTGACTGTAGTCATTTCTTATCCGAGGTTTACGCCAACCATCAGCCGATGATAGAAAGCGAAAGTGTTGTAGCGTCACACTGCGATGTCGAGGTTCGAGGAGCAAATGGGAAAAAGTTAAACGAAACCGATCAGCTGATATTATCATGGCACCAAGAAATTTTCTAACTTTTGCAGTAATATGTGTTATCCGCATATTACGTGAATTGAAGAATTTTAGAACTACCGCAGGATGAACAAGGCAGATTTTTATTATCTTTTGAGGCTTGTTGGACCAAGATTGCCAAGCAAGAGCACGTCCTATTTGCATCCGACATCTTGTGTGTTTACATCTGACGTGCATGACGCTCGCGGTTTATAGGCGCTGCTTCCCGTCCAGTCACGAAGCCAGTATCTCTAGTAACATCATCTCGTGCTTTCCATTTTGGGCAGCTGCTGGCTAAAAGAAACCTAGTGAGATTCCAGCTTTAGAAACGTCCCTGTCTGGCGAACTACTGGACTGGGGTTCGAATGACACTCAAGTTCGACCGTTTCTTTTGGTGTCTGCAACCTCACCATCCTTGTGAGCTAAGGATAGGGATTTGCAAGAGCCTATAGTTCAACCTGCTGAGTCATCAGCATCCATTGCCTGTTCCTCCCTGATCCTAGCTTGGGTGGAGAGGGGGCTTGGGCGCTGATCACGTGTATATTATATGGTCAGCTTGTAAGGCATTCTCTCTCTCTCTCTCTCTCTCTCTCTCTCTCTCTCTCTCTCGTATTCATGATCGACCCTTAAACAACAAATATCCAAGTACACCAACCAAACACACTTTTGACCATACACATAAAAAACACACACTTATACACACACACATATCCTACCGCTCTCTGTAACTACAAAAAATACAACCCTTCATAGCCAATTCCATACAATATCCATCACAACGAGTCATGCAGAAAACACCCACAACTGCAAACATTAACCCATCCCCCCCTCCTCCGCACAACAAACCACATTCCCCCTCCCCTGCCCGCCCTCATCTTCCGGAAGAACCCCGCCGAGCTCCGGCAATTAGGTGTCAATTCTGGACTCGACGGGCGATTAAGCGGGGTCATACTGTGACCCTGAATGGACCCAATATTGGGCCAATTTTTGGCGGGTATAAGAGACGATGAGTGGAAGCTGTTGGTTCTTTATCTCATTTTGGATGCTTTCCGCTCCTCAGGCAAGATAAGGGTTTCGTTGATGCTTTTCACCATGGATGAAGCATCTGAGTATGTTCCATAAGTTTATTAAGTGTAGATGAGTTATTAGTCATTTGTTGATTTTATATAATAATAAACATGTTAATTATTATATAAATTGAATAATGATAAGAATAAGGAAAATGATTAAATTATAGTAATACGTATAACTTGATTATTACTTTTTAAATATTGATTTTCACCAAATAGAT
>NC_090732.1:167668931-167708931 GCF_036898095.1 Palaemon carinicauda | reverse complement strand
TGAATAGTTCCATACCCTCTGTACCATGGTCTTCCACTGTCTTGGTTTAGAGTTCTCTTGCTTGAGGGTACACTCAGGCACACTCTCACTTCCTTTACTCACTGGGCTGTTTTTCCTGTTGAAGCCCTTGGTCTTATAGCTTCCTGCTTTTCCAACTAGGGTTGTAGCTTAGTGAGAAATAATAATAATAATAATAATAATAATAATAATAATAATAATAATAATGATAATAATAATAATAATAATAACCATCATCTCTTTAAATAACGAAACATGTTTTTACAAGAAACGACTTTCCAGAGTAAAAACAAATGAGAAAAGTGGTTTACAGCGTGCCTGAATGTCATGAACCAGAGAGAGAGAGAGAGAGAGAGAGAGAGAGAGAGAGAGAGAGAGAGAGAGAGAGAGAGAATTGAAACGCATTTGTATCAAGATATATAAACACATCGTCATGCTGCACATGGAATACGTGACGACATTACGGTAATGAGTGGTCCACATACACGTCAAATTTCTTTACTCTCAGAGAATTCACGCGAGTTGTCTATCAGTCATCAAGACCCTGACAACTAAATAAAGTGCTAAATATAATATTTGAATCGAAATTGAATTGAATAAAGAAGATAAGTTATGTGACAACTTAATAATTGAATAATGCTAAAGAATTTGATATTAAAAAGGAATGTATAAAAAGAGAGAAATTTTTTGGTATGATAGGATGTTAAGAAAAAAAAAGTTGTAGTCATCATGACCCTGACGACTAAGTAAAACCTTAAACATGATATTTGAATAGAAAATAAAATGATATAAGGAGATAAGTTATGTGACAACTTAATAATTGGATAATGCTAAAAGATTTACTATTGGAAAGGAATGTATAAAAAGAGAAATTTGATCGTATGATAGGATGTAAAAAAAAAAGGGGGGGGGGGGGTGGTCATCAAGACCCTGACATTAAACATAATATTTGAATCGAAATTAAAAGTAAAAAAGGAGATAAGTTATATAACAATCTAGTAATTGGGTAATGCTAAAAGATTTGATATTTAAAAGAAAGAATAAAAAAAAGGTAAATTTTGTCGCAGGATATCATATGAGGATTGTAAAAGATAGAAAAATAAAAAGTTGTTTTTAACATATATTGCTTATATCAACATCATAACGAATGGATTCAAATTCATTGTTCCCATTCTAATATTCTCCTGTTCATTGTTTCCTTTACGATAAAGAGAGAGAGAGAGAGAGAGAGAGAGAGAGAGGAGAGAGAGAGAGAGAGAGAGAGAGAGAGAGAGAGAGAGAGAGAGAGAGAACAATAATATTACGATCTTTATAGTTCTAAAATATATGTTAGATGCAGATCAAGGTCCCTTTAAGAGTAAAATCATATATATATATATATATATATATATATATATATATATATATATATATATATATATATATATATATATACAATAAAATACCACCCCCCCGCCCCCCCCCCCCCGAAAAAAATGGGAAAAAGGTATTTTAAGAGAAGGTTTGATAAAGAAATCGGTGACATGGTTTTTTTTTTTTTTATTATAATTCCAAAATGTTTGTTGAGTTTATTTTCAGTACATTATCCGTACATCCTCCACACTTGAATAACTTTTATGGTCTCTAAAGCGAAATTTCGAAATTAGAAACACATTAGAAATATACGGGTAATGAAAGTTCCAAAGACACATCTATATCAGTGTAGCAGTCGCCAAAAAAAAAAAAAAAAACCGAAATATTTGGAATGCCTCAATAATTTCTCTATACATCTCAGGTTGAATAATAGTAAGCCTGGATCAGTTTTCCATTTGTCGAACTGGACAAGGTAAAAATGCCTGTGCTGCTGAACGCTTTTGATAATTGCTTCAATAATTCAAAAGTATTTTTCAGCCCATTATGATTTCCATTTTTGTAATGGGGAATTCATTTGAGGTTTTCTGGCATTCTGACATCTAAGGTCATTGACGTTTTGTTATGGTGAATAGAGTATATCCTAATCGTAATATATTTTACCTTTTTAATATATAAATCTCTTTTTCAAGCCTCATTGTGGCTACAAGTTCGTGAAAAAAAATATACTTACTCTAGGTTAGATGAAAAATGAAAATTTCGCATGTCGCTGAAAAGAATCGGTACGGCCCCAAACCACCCCCCCCCTCTCTCTCTCTCTCTCTCTCTCTCTCTCTCTCTCTCCTCTCTCTCTCTCTCTCCTCTCTCTCTCTCTCTCTCTCTCTCTCTCTCTCAGCATATTTTGATTCAGGTAAAACACATATTAGCCAAACGAGATGATAACTTGATACCATCACTTTTGAATATAAGTAAGATTTCGTTTTAGAATTTCCCTCGAAATATAAAATTCCCTTCGAACTAGATAGGCAAAGAACCCACCGTAAATGCTTTGGAGAGCTTATCGGTACATCCAGGTCACGAAAATCTCACAACGCCACGTGAAGAAGGTCGCAGTTCGTGAGATACGTTAGGCCCTCCCTCCAAAAACGCATATAATACCCCCCCCCCTTCCCTTTCCCTTGGGGGAAAAATGTAGGACATCAGTTTTAGCCTATGAGAGTTGCACTATTCGTGATACCTGCAAGTGGCCTTCGTCCTGGACAGGTTGAATTCCTGGAAAGGTAAATGAACGTGTTTGGAAACGTAGGTGTTGGACATGAGAAAATAAAAGATGCAGTCAAATGATATCGGATTATTTGGTTAAAATGCTAATAATTTTTTCTCATATATTACCTGTTATGAGTATTTGGAGGATTTAATATGAAATTAGAAAAAAGAAAAGCATTTTATATATGTATACATACATATATATATATATATATATATATATATATATATATATATATATATATATATATATATATATAATATATATATATATATATATATATATGTATATATATATATATATATATATATATATAAATATATATATATATATATATATATATATATATATATATGAAGATTTTTGTATTAAACTGGCTATATTTTTTGTAGATATTCACTGACTATTTAGAATAAATTATAGAGAAAATAAAACCCAACGAAGTCATGTGTAAGAAAAATTAAGAGATATCTCTTTTTCGTGAAATAAGAAGTAAACAATCAACAATCTTTACAGAAACGGTCTTAACATTTTTATAATGGAAATCAACAACAATTTCCATAGACAATCTCCCTTATACAATACAGTGTAAGGGTCTGGTTTTATATATATATATATATATATATATATATATATATATATATATATATATATATATATATATATATATATATATATATATATTAATATATATATATATATTATATATTCGGTCACGCACGGTCAGCATGCACTCATATCTTTCAGTGAAGGAGCAGTCTACAGCGTGAAAGAGCTTTACGTGTCACGAGGCCTTGGTTAAGATAAAGAGTGTGCGCGTGTGTGTGCACATCAATCAAAATATGAAGTCGTCATTTTTGATGGGTCGTGTACATTAGTAAGTTTGATTATGCCATACTTGATTCTTTATTATGAAGTAGATTCAGTCTCTCTAAGGCTCATTGATGTCAAAACTACATTCTTTGATTGGAAAATTTTAGTAAATGTGCATTGAAGAAACTGCATGAAGCATAAAATGAATAAATACATTGGGTTTACAACAAAGGGGTAAAAGTGATAAATAAAATGCTTAATCAAAATAATTTGATAAAAGGGATGACAAAACAATTTCTGTGGTAAAGACTTAGTTGTATTCCTCCAACAAGGGTTGTGGTGGCCGATGTGGTAACGTCCCTGACTGGTGAACGCCAGACCGGGGTTCCGCTTAAACTCATTAGTTCTTTTGGTCGCTGCAACCTCACCATCCTTGTGAGCTAATTATGGTGGTTTTTGGGGAGCCCATAGGTCTATCTGCTGAGTCATCAGTATCCATTGCCTGGCCCTCCTTGGTCCTAGCTTGGGTGGAGAAGGGGCTTGGGCGCTGATCATATGTATAAATCGTCAGTCTCTAGGGATTGTCCTGCTCGATAGGGAAATGTCACTGTCCCTTGCCCCTGCCATTCATGAGCGGCCTTTAAACCTTTAAACAATACTTTTGGAAATAGACTTCATTTGTTGCTTCTTAATGTCATCCGAAGCAACAAAATATTCATTATGAAAAATCACTAGATTAACTGAATTTCTTTGTAATTACTATTTATATTTTTTTACAGTGTTGTACCCAAATTTCTAAAAGTAATAAGTTTTACTGTTAAAAAATCCGCAATTTTAATCGGAAATTCCCCGTACAAATATAGTGTTCTTAGTTATATTTCAGTAAATTACAGGCCACCGTAATTTTACCTTACTTTGCAATTATCTTTTACGGGTTGGTGACCGTAATATCACTCCTTTACGTCAATATATCCGTTTTTAAAAATGCAAATTCCTGACAACATTTTTCCAGTATTTTTCCCGTCATTTTACAGCAAATTTTTAACAGTCTTTAATGGTTTCTCTTATGAGAGACCAATACAGTGTCACTTTATATCCAACATGTTTAACAATATCTTACGACAAGGATTTCCTTTTATTGGTCTTGATAACTTGCAGAGTGACACGGAGCAAATAGCGCGTGTCATGTAACCGTATTTCGAATTGTTAACTCTGAAACGCTGACAGATATACCCTCGTTAGTCTAATCAATTTTGAATAAAACTCTCTCTCTCTCTCTCTCTCTCTCTCTCTCTCTCTCTCTCTCCTCTCTCTCTCTCTCTCTCTCTCTCTCTCTACGGGCTGACATCGCAAGAGCCAGTGCTTCGCATAAGATTAGACAATCAATCAAGCAATCTCTCTCTCTCTCTCTCTCTCTCTCTCTCTCTCTCTCTCTCTCTCTCTCTCTCTCTCTCTCTCTCTCTCTCTCTATTCGTACATAGGATTCGAACATCTTTATTCAATTAATTTTTCGATTAAAATTCCGTTAATTTTACTTCAAAAATGAAGAAGCAAACTGCATATCTGCAAAAAATAAAAAAGGGTGATAAAGAATTATTTTCGATTTAATGGTTTAAAATCCGCTCATGAATGCAGAGGCAAGGGACAGTGAAAATGCCTTAGCTATCAAAACAATGGCCTAGAGACTGACCATATATACATAATTATGATCCGTGCCCAAGAGCTCTCTCCACCCAAGCTAGGACCAGGGAGGTCCGGGTAATGGCTGCTGATGGTTCAGCAGGGAGACCTATATGCTACCCCAAACGCCACATCCTTAGCTCGCAAGGCTGGCGAGGTTGCAAACACTACAAGAAACTATCGACCTTGACCGGGGCCGGAACCCCAGTCCGGTAGATCGCCCGACAGGGACATTTCCAATAGGCCTCCACAACCCTAATGATGTCTACAGCAGATCCACTCTAGAACGTTTTCTGGCCCTTTTGAAGCATCTTGACATAGAATGTTGTACTCAAAATTGAAATTGGTTGTCATAATGGTGGCTATTCACTGCCGATGTACAGTTTAAAGGGTAATATTTTAATATTACAGAAAATGGGCTGTGTGGCAGACTTTAATCGTAAAGAAGAAATACAGGCTGAAAAAAAATTCATAAAATCTTTGCAGTTTATTTTGGTCAACTAATAAGAAATAATAGCTTATATTGTCTAACACACACAAATACACACATATATAAGTACACACACACACACACACACACACACATATATATATATATATATATATATATATATATATATATATATATATATATATATATATATATATACTGTATATGTATATATTTATATACAGTATATATATATGTATATATATATACACACTGTATATATATATATATATATATATATATATATATATATATATATATATATATATATATATATACTGTATATATGTGTGTGTATATATACTTTATGTATATATATATATATATATATATATATATATATATATATATATATATATATATATATATACTGTATATATGTGTGTATATATACTTTATGTATATATATATATATATATATATATATATATATATATATATATATATACACCAAATAATAAACAAGAAAAATTCTCTCTTCTCTTCGAAATAATCTCCCCCTGAGATTAGGAGACAATATTTTAGAAAATGGCCAACAGTGGCTCTTGGTGCTAAGGAAGTATGAGGAGAGACGGAGAGGGGGGGGGGGTGTCAGAGGGTATTAGAAGAGGGCTAAGAAACAGGGGGGGGGGGGGGAGGGGGGGAGACGAGAGCTTCCAGCTATTGGCTCCCTCCGAGAAAATAATTTCCTGTAATCTATTTGTTAACGATGGGAATGATAGACACTAACGAAGATGAAAGACCGTCGTTTGGGAATCAGTGGGAAACAAGGAGAGAGAGAGAGAGAGAGAGAGAGAGAGAGAGAGAGAGAGAGAGAGAGAGAGAGAGAGAGAGAGACTTATTTTCTGTTATATTTTTTCCTTTTGCTTTTTCCTCTCATTTTTTTTTTCGTCTTTTATATTGTAACCTCCCAGCTTTCTTTTCTTGCTCCCTCACTCTTTTATTCCATTGTTTTTCTTCCATGGTCAACAATTTTTTTCTTTTGTCTTTCCACGCTTTAATATTCCTTTCTTATTCATTTCTCTTATGTACTTTGTAATCTTTGTCAATCCAATATTTTTATTTTTTTCTATTCTGTTATTTTCTTCCGATATTTTAATTGCCTTCCATATATATCTTTTATTTTCATTATTTCCTTATTTTCCCTTCTCACGACAACTAATCACACTCAGATTTCCAAATGAAATATTCCATGCAATTCTTCATTTATTCATTAATAGTGACGCCAGATAACTGGGATATCATTCAAGATTGTGGAAGACTGGTCCAAAATTATGTCGTCCTTTCAAGTAGCATCGTTTATTTTCTTAGATAAAGATATAATAAATTTAAAAAATGAGGAGGCTTAAATTAAACTTGAAGCGAAGAGGGAACAAAAAACAAGAATTTGCAATCTGGAAGTAAAAGGTATAAAAATCCGTCAGCACTGCTTGATTCTCAATAATATAACTTGATAATATTTGTGGGATCAATAAGTTTAATCTGAAACTCACACTATTTCCGTATATGCTTTCCTCACTGGGCTATTTTTCCCTGTTGGAACCCTTGGGCTTGTATCATCCTTCTCTTTGAACTAGTGTTGTAACTTAGGTAATAATAATAATAATAATAATAATAATAATAATAATAGCGACTTAAATTAATGGATTCCTTGGTCCTCTATATTATTATTATAATTATTGTTTTTATTTTAAATATTATTCGCCTTTTCCCCTCAAGAGGGAGTCACCTGTAAGGTTCATAAAACCAGTTTCGTCTCACAGCATCATCAAGAGGACTCATAGAGAATTTTAAAATGAATATGTTACAATGACTGTACGAAAAAGGATGTTGGTTTCTAGGTGCCTAGCTAACTATTTGGGATAAGGTTGCTAGCCCTACAATCTTCTGTACTCATGCCGACACCCACCACACTCGACTCGCTAAAAAAATCATAATTCACTGTTAGATGGCCTATTGGAAACGTCCTTGCCTGGCGATCTGCCGGACTGGGGTTCCAATCACGCTCAAGGTCGATAGTCTCTTGTAGTGTCTGCAACCTCACCATCCATATGAGGTAAGGATGGGAGTTTTGGGGGAAATCTGTAAGTCCACCTACTGAGTCATCAGCTGCTTTACCTAGCGCTCCCTGGCCCTAACTTGAGTAGAGAGGGGGCTTGGGCCCTGATCATATGTATGTATGGTCAGTCTCTAGGGCATTGTCCTGATAGGTAGGATATTTACACTGTCCCTTGCCTCTGCCATTCATGAGTGGCCTTTAAACCTTTCTAGCGAGATGATAAGGGTAAACGCTATACACTCGGCTACGGGGACCAAAATAATACTTGCGTTATTATTACATGATATTTACTTCTCTTCTCCATTCTTTGTTTCAACGTATATAAAAGATGAGCAAATTGAATGTATAAGAATTACAGGAAGTTCGGACGCATGAGAAGGCCTACTACACCATCATTTGAAAACAGGATTTCACCAAGCATCCTTCAGTGAGCGTGATAGACCAAGTAACTTCTATGTACTAAAATGCAGCACAGTTGAATTTAAAATATATGAATTATTTGTTACTTAGGGGATTCGCTAAACCTTTAGATGAAGGGAAATGGGAATAAATACCTTGTGTCCAAGGGACTATCAGTGAAATCCGGACAAATAGTATTTCTATCATATTCAGCATCGATGCCTACTGTTTCACGACTCCAAAAATACTTAAGATTTCTTGGATAACCTTTTAGAGGCATTTAAACAGTAAAATGCCCACGCGTATATCAAAGATACAATTATATACATGACGTCATGGGGATGTCACTATCCTCATTTATCTGTTATCACTATTAAGAACTATTTTGGGAGTAATCAAAATATAATTTTAAATATAATTTTGACTCGGGTGTCGCTCACACCTTCGTTAGGATGTTAAAGTCTGGGTTACTTTTATAATAAAACTCAGATTTTTGCTTCTTCTAAACTTATTCTTATCAGGTTTCGAAAGAAACTCAGTTTGTAACACATGGTTTAGTATGAGAACTTTTTTTTATTAACACTTGTAAATTTCAGTTTGTCAAATATTAAGCCAAACGTTTTTATTATTGAATTTATTGAAGTCAGTCATATTTGTCAGTAACAAAATGGTCATGGAATTGGCTATTATGGTGCAGATGGGTGGATTTCAATATATGTACTGTATATGAATATATATATATATATATATATATATATATATATATATATATATATATATATATATATATATATATATATATATATATGTTTATATATATATATGTGTGTGTGTGTGTGTGTGTGTGTGTGTGCACACATACGTATGTATATATACACACAAATATATATATATATATATATATATATATATATATATATATATATATATATATGTATTATATATATATATACATATATATATATATATATATATATATATATATATATATATATATATATTTGCATATATATATATATATATATATATATATATATATATATATATATATATATATATATATATATATATATATATATATATATATTCGTATATATATGTATACATACGTATATATATACAGTATATATATATATATATATATATATATATATATATATATATATATATATATATATGTGTGTGTGTGTGTGTGTGTGTGTTAGAGAGAGAGAGAGAGAGAGAGAGAGAGAGAGAGAGAGAGAGAGAGAGAGAGAGAGAGAGAGAGAGAGAAAAGTTACGCTATAAATTAATATATATTTTTCTTTCTTGTATTTCTTCAGAAAGTGAAATAGCTGTTCCATTTCGACGGAGATTTCCTCATCCAGTGATGCAACAATCGTAAATCGAAACAGATTCTGTTCGTAAATTCAGGTAAGTTTCCTAGTCATTTTTTATGTTCCACTTACTGAGAATGCATAAAAAGATAAATTTACGACTCCCAGAACACGAAATATAATATTTATCCCGTTCATTTCCTCCGACGACGTGCCAACAAGATTTTGAAAGCGTGGCTAGGAATGCTAAAGAGGTTGAAACCAGAAGCTATTGGGTTTCCTTACACGATTTCTATTACGTCTACGTTTTCTGTCGACTTTTCTTTTCAAGGGTAGCCCTGTTATTTTTCTCGTTTCTAGTCAACGGTGTTCATACTTATTATTATTATTATTATTATTATTATTATTACTTGCTAAGCTACAACTCTAGTTGGAAAAGCAGGATGCTACAATCCCAGGGGCCCCAACAGGGAAAATAACCCAGTGAGGAAAGGAAACAAGGAAAAATAAAATATTTCCTGAACAGTAACAACATTAAAATAAATACTTCCTGTATAAACTACATGAACTTTATCAAAACAAGAGGAAGAGAAATTAGATAGAGTAGCGTGCATGAGTGTACCCTTTAAGTAAGAGAATTCTATCCAAGGACAGTGGAAGACCATGGTACAGAGGCCATGGCACTACCCAAGATAACAGAACAATGGTTTGATTTTGGAGTGTCCTTCTCCTAGAAGAGCTGCTAACCATAACTAAAGAGTCTCTTATACCCTTACCAAGAGAAAAGTAGCCACTGACCAATTACAGTGCAGTAGATAACCCCTTGGGTGAAGAATAATTTTTTTCAAAAGATTAACGTTATGAGACAGAAGTTATATATTATGTAGACTATTTTACGTATTCTTATGGGGAAAATATGTCTAGATTTATACCAGACTATCTGTATTTTTCTGGC
The DNA here is from genome assembly GCF_036898095.1 of Palaemon carinicauda. Taxonomy (NCBI): domain Eukaryota; kingdom Metazoa; phylum Arthropoda; class Malacostraca; order Decapoda; family Palaemonidae; genus Palaemon; species Palaemon carinicauda. The sequence goes on along the minus strand of NC_090732.1, from coordinate 167,698,584 downwards.
CGTAATCAAATGTGCCCACAGTAAATTTCACATGACATAACAACCAAAACAAAAACTATTAAAGGTTTAAAGGCTGCTCATGAATGGCAGAGGCAAAGGACAGTGACATTGCCCTATCAAGCAGAACAATGCCCTAGAGACTGACCATATATACATATATAACAGCGACCAAGTCCCCTCTCCATCCAAGCTAGGACAAAGGAGGGCCAGGCAATGGCTGCTGATGACTCAGCAGATAGACCTATAGTCTCCCCCCAACCTCCCATCCCCCCTCCTTAGCTCACAAAGATGGTAAGGAGAAGTTGCAGCTCTATGCCATTGAAGTAACCGATTTACATACTTATTAACATTCAACATGCAAAACAAGAACATGATTATTCAATAAAGTTTTTTTTTTTTTTTTTTTTTTTTTTTTTCATGGGAGGACATTACATATTCAATAACTTAAAAGGATCCTTCTTCATATAATCTTATCAGATAACCTTGAACCAAACAGAGATTTAGTTAAGATGCCGAAGTCAGATAGAGAATATGTTGCTCAACGTCTCTAGATTTGCTTCCGCTAGTTTTCTTTAAAACACAAAATCATCGGAAATAACATCCTGAGAAGAAGAAGATTTTATTTCAAAATGTGTTTTATAAAACAAAAACATCACGAGGTGCTTCATATGGAGACATGAATTCTAGATTAAAGATAAAAATAAACTGCTATAAATTAACCTCAAAAAATCTATGTTTGTTTTACAGTACACAAAAATATTGAACGTGAATAAATGAGTTGAGAATTAATTAAGGGTTACATTTTCCACTTATATTAACTGCATACAAATATGGTGTATATTAAGCTTTGTTTATAATACCAGAAGCAGGGTGCATTTAAAGACGAAATAAAATATTTACCTAGTTATATTTTATAACAATATGTTGAAAGGAAAATACATAACGTATCAATTGCAAGCTCACCAGGCTTTATGCTAAGCAGGACTTATAATTATAGAAGTAAGATTTATTTCTGTACTTACATTACTGATGAAAAGAAAGTAAAGAAGACTCGAAAGACAAAAAAGATATTCACTTAGATTTATTTTATAATAATGTGTTTTAAGATAAATACAAACAGTATCAATTCCAAGCTCACCAGGCTTTATGCAATAAGGTCTGGTAGTTTACAAAAATGGAGGCTTATGTAGGTGGACTGTGATTGGTGAGCTCAAGTCATGTTCAGTTAATCTTCGATGGCGCGAACGGAAAACAGATATAGACGAGTTATATAACACTGAGAGTATTACTTAATCTTACATGTTGCAGAAATATAAAACATATATATTTGATAGTTATCGTATCCAGAGAAAATATTAGCTACAGTTTACATTAAATAACCAATGAATTTTTTAAAGTTTTCTTTTATACTTTCAATATTTATCGAGTGTTACTTGATCTTGAATGTTGTAGAAATAAAAAAACCCTATATATATATATATATATATATATATATATATATATATATATATATATATATATATATATATATATATATATATATATATATATATATATATATATATATATATATATATATATATATATATATACTTGATAGTTATCGTATCCAGAGAAAATATTAGCCACAGTTTACAATAAGTAATAAATGAACTTTTAAATGTTTTATTTTATACTTTCAATATTTATCGAGTGTTACTGAATCTTGAATGCTACAGAAATAAGCTTATTATATACTTCAATGTTATCGTATCCAGAGAAAATATAAGCTATAGTTTACGTTAAGTAACAAATGAACTTTTAAAAGTTTTATTTTATACTTTCAATATTTATCGAGTGTTTTTTTATCTTAAATGTTTCAGAAAAAAAACATATACAGTATATTTGAGAGTTATTGTATCCAGAGAAAATATTAGCTATAGTTTACATTAAATAACGAATGAACTTTTAAAAGTTGTATTTTATACTTTCAATATTTATCAAATGTTACTTAATCTTGAATGTTGCAGAAATAAAAAAGAAATAATTTATACTTCAAGTTATCGTATTTAGAGAAAATATTATCTACAGATTACACTAAATAACAAATAAACTTATAAAAGTTTTATTTTGTTTACTTTCAATATTTATCGAGTATTATCTAATCTTGAATGTGGCAGAAATAAAAAAAAAACATAATATATATTTGAAAGCTATCGCATTCAGAGAAAATATTTGCTAAATTTTACATTAAATAACAAATGAGATTTTAAAAGTTTATTTTATACTTTCAATATATTTTTACCGTATCCATAGTAAATATTAGTTAAAGTTTCCTAGTAAACTTTTAAAAGTTTTTGTTTTTAGACTTTAAATATTTGTTTACTTTGAAAAATCGTAGATAACGGATTAATTAAAAACAATTTAAAACGAAACAAACGATGCTGTAGACAAATATAACTACTGTATTTAAGTCATTCAGGTTAAATATTAATATAAATATTAATCTCATTCGTGAAATCACATCTAAAAATATAAACTTTCCTACAGAAAACCTGTTATGGAAATATGCATTTTCTAGTTGCAGACTTGTTATGGAAATGTATAGCTACGTTTCATCAGTGTCTTCGTATAGGCTATTGTAATTTTGAATAAGAACTTGGATAAAAAAAAAAACTAAATAAATAAATAAAAAAAAAGCTTAGTAAGTACAGAGTTTATGTTCTACTTAATTTTATTATAAATGAGAAAAAAAAAGAAGAATAAAAGGGGACTGTAAACCTGTGTCAACGCCAAATGATAAATGTAGAAACGTAAATACAGTTTTCTTGTTAAATTGAAAACTATCTGGAGCTTAGATTTTCCGAGATAGGCTGTCTTGGATTCTTGGACGCCCTGAAGATATTTTGTATTCATTATATATATATATATATATATATGTATATATATATATATATATATATATATATATATATATATATATATATATATATATAAGTATATATATATATATATGTATATATATATATATGTATATATATATATATATATATATATATATATATATATATATATACTGTATATATATGTATATATATATATATATATATATATATATATATATATATATATATATATATATATATATATATATATACGGATTTTGAGCGAAGCGAAAAATCTATTTTTGGGTGAGATAGCCATGTCGTCCTGATGGAAGTTCCTATAGGGTAGCTTCCTAGGGTATATTACAACTACGGCGATATTCCCAGAGAATTTACCTTAAGGTACCAGAATTCTAACTCCTGGAGCGAGTATCCCTCGTGAAAGGGATATCGCGACATATCAGAGGACGTATTCTAGACACGTCACATGGCAATCTACGACCTGAATAGAGATTCGTCTCGTAGGAGGGAGATTGACGAGATACGAATTCGGGAAAGAAAAAGGGGAGCCGCTCCCAAGGCTTCCCTATCCCCCGATTCGTATGCGTGCCTGGCGCCAATCCTGGCGCCATCTGTATTCCTTGTAGCGTACACGAGGTGCTACAGATACTGTATGTAGGGAGGGGTCCTACAGCCCTTTCTTAGAAAGGCAAGGGCGGGTCCATCAGGACGACATGGCTATCTCACCCAAAAATAGATTTTTCGCTTCGCTCAAAATCCGTTTTTTGGGCTCAAGCCATGTCGTCCTGATGGAAGTGTACCAGAGCATTACTGTATCTGTGGATTCTCAGAACGTGCCGTACTCCCCGGAGATATTTATTCCCGGTCGACTAGACCTAGAGACCTAAGATGTTACCGTTATACATCTTTTCAACTAACTATAAACTATGTTAGAGCTTCCTGCCCCCTACAGGGAAGAGTCCTACTAGACTCTGGAAAGTCTCGAAGAGTACATATATCTATGTATGAATACCAGGCAAGCTAATATAGTGGTCTCGCCCTATATTAAGTAAAGCATAGTTTGTATAGAACCACTGCGTCAATATATTGACCAGTCATCCGCACAATACTTGTATTGGACAAAGGTTTATATCCGCATAGGAAGAAACTAATAAAACCGCCCTCGTCCCTTTATGGGACGGAGTCCTCCCATTAGGGGACTTACATAAACCAATGCAACATAGCTTGCAAAACAGAACAATTCTATCAGAATTATCCCAGATAAGATACATAGAATTAAAATGCTCAATTATACCAATAAATTGACACAGGTGAAAGAGACGCAAGGTTCTCAAGAACAAGTTTATTGACAGATAATAAACAGACAGGTTAACAACAAATATATATATTTATATAAAAGAGGGTAACCCAAAACTTTAAGCATAAGTATGATAGTAAACAGAACTTGTTTATCTGAAAGAAAAACCATTAAACACCACTTTAATGAGATACCAAGGTATCAAGTCATAAAAAATCTGTATTACAAATCAATCACATTAGCGTTAGAAACGCTTGGCACACATGTCTGAACTTATGCAAGGTTCACCTTTGAAGGAAGGAACAGTCTATATGGGCACTTGGTGCCCTCATTTAGTTTGTAGTACAGTATGTACCTACACACTCACCCTGGACTTAATCGTCCCAATTAAGACCACTGTTCCTCGCAGAGTTAAACAGTAGGGTTAACTACACGACCCACTGCTACCACAGATCTCTTAAGTTCCTCTACTTGCTTCGCATAGTGGCGAGAGAACACCCTGGAAGACTTCCAGCCCGTGTATGAACGGAGATGTTCAAAATCCATACAATTAAAGAAATTTAGGGATGAGGCAACTTTCCTCGGATCGTGACCTGCGGGTGTACTGTCAGGATCCGCTCTGCGAATAAAATATGTCATTTTCGCTCTGAGTTGATTCAGAGATAAATTTGAGCCTGATGTTTCTCCCCTGAATAGTTGACTACCCTTGAAGTCTGAAGTTCTACGAAGATAGACCTTTAGGCATTCTACTGGACATAGAGATGCATCTTCTTTCAGAGGACAGATTCTCCAGGGACCCCACCTGTTGGTGGGTAACTCATTCTTGGCGAGAAACGTAGGATCCGGAAACAGGTTCAGCTCCCCCCCATCCAGGAACTGAACACGACCTGTCTCTCTCGAGAGGGCTACGATCTCACTAACCCTGGCCCCGGACGCGAGTGCAAATAGGAAAATAACTTTTTGCGTCAAATCCTTTAACGCACATTCTTCATTGCTCAACAAGGAGGCGAAATGAAGAACTTTGTCTAAAGACCATGAGATGGGCTTTGGAGGTGCTGAAGGTCTGAGCCTAGCGCAGGCTTTCGGAACTTTATTAAAGATCTCGTTACCTAGGTCGATCTGGAAGGCAAATAAAATGGGTCTCATCAAAGCCGATTTACACACTGAAATCGTGTTAGCTGCCAATCCTTGGCCATGGAGATGGATGAAGAAAGATAAGCAGAAATCTGTTGAGATCTCCTGCGGATTCTTTGCCTTTACAAAGGCCACCCATTTTCTCCAAGATGACTCATATTGCCTTCTAGTCGATTTGCACTTGTATTCCTCTAGGAAGTCTATGCTGGCTTTCGAAATCCCGAAGCGCTTTCTCACCGCTAGGGCGAGAAAATCATGAGCTGCAGGGTCTGGGTTTTCTGTAATGAAGCGCAGACAGTCGACTTCTGGACTCGCTGGGTCAGAACTGGATGTGGTAGCGGCACGAACTTCATCTGTAGTTCCAACGCCAAGGGGAACCACATGCTGTTCGCCCACTTGTGGGCCACTATTGCCGCTACCCCCTTGAAGGATCTCAGTTTGTTGAGGACCCTCAACAGAAGGTTGTGAGGAGGGAACAGATAAATCCTGGACCATCTGTTCCAGTCGAGGGACATTGCGTCCACTGCTTCCGCTAAGGGGTCCTCGTACGGGGACACGTACAGGGGCAACTTCTTGTTGTCTTTCGTCGCAAAGAGGTCTATTTGCAGTTCTGGGACTTGATTCAGAATGAAGGAAAATGATCCTGCGTCTAAGGACCATTCCGACTCTATCGGTGTGAACCTGGATAGAGCGTCCGCTGTCACATTGCGGACTCCTTGAAGGAGAACTGCCGACAGGTACCACTTCTTCTTTTCCGCCAATCGGAAAATGGCTAACATCACTTGGTTGAGAGGTGGTGACCTCGACCCTTGTCGATTCAAGCATCTCACAACCACCTCGCTGTCTGTCACCAATCTTATGTGGATCGAGTGACGCGGGGAGACTTTCTTTAAGGTAAGGAGCACTGCCATAGCTTCTAGAAAGTTTATATGAAAGGTCCTGAATAGCTTGGACCAAGTCCCCTGGACTTTTTTCCGATGAGAGTGACCTCCCCATCCCTCCTTTGAGGCGTCTGAGTGAATCGTCAACGACGGGGGAGGTGGCTGAAGAAGAACAGACTTCTTTAGATGTCTGGCTTGGGACCAAGGTCTGAGAAGAGTACGTAGCCGAGGCGGCACTGGTCTTCTCAGGTCTCTTCGCGCGTTTGATGCATACCTTCTCCAAACTCCGGTTGCATCCTTTAGCTGTGCTCTTAGCACTGGGTCTGTCACTGAAGCAAACTGGAGAGAGCCTAGTACCCTCTCCTGTTCGCGTCTTGATATCCTTTCGGAATCTAGAAGTCTCTTGACAGAGCCCGCTATCTCCTTCCTTTTCTTCATTGGGATGGAGAAACTGTGTGACAAAAGGTCCCAGTGGATTCCCAGCCACTGGAACTTTTGGGATGGAGAAAGTCGAGACTTTTTCTTGTTGATCTTGAAGCCTAGGTACTCTAGGAACTGGATCACCTGACTGGAAGCTTGCAAGCATTCGGTCTCGGATGCTGCCCACACCAGCCAGTCGTCCAGGTAGGCTACTACCTGAATTCCCTTTAGGCGTAATTGTTTGAGAGCTGCGCTCGCAAGCTTCGTGAAAATCCTTGGGGCTATGTTTAGCCCGAATGGCATGGCTCTGAAGGCGTACAGTTTTCGTTGTAGCCTGAACCCTAGGTAGGGGGAGAGTCGACGGCTGATTGGAATGTGCCAATAGGCGTCTGACAAGTCTATAGAGACTGAGTATGCCCTAGTATCAAGTGAACTATGTATCACTGGATATGCATAGTATAGCATAACAATTCATAATTGAAAGACACACACTTGTGTTTCCCTCACAACCCATTGTTGCAGCCTTCCGGATAATAAAATCAAAAATGGTTTATCTCTACTAGAGTAACCAATGCAAGGTTTCCAGAGGAAACAGGTGGAGCTCACACCTAGGCAATGATTTTAAAAATCCTGGATAATAGACGGGGAAGAACTCTGCTTCCTGTCTGAGGGCAACAGCAAAGGGCTGTGTAAGAAAACACAATAGTATTAGAAGATACAGTGCTGTACCTAAACTTTTACTATAGTTTTCTTCTTACTGTATATGCTATACAGAAGAATACTAGTACAGTATAGGAGGATGTGTGCCGGCCTGCCTTTGCCGGCCGGCACACACCACAATTAGCTTTAAAGTATACTACTTAACAGCTATAGGGCGGCAGCCCTCTGGTTCAAATGCCTGTGCCGGCGGCAGCAGCTGCCGGCCAGCAACAGCCAGTGTTGGCCGGCAATGATTGCCGGCCAGCAACTACACAAGGTAGTACCCAGCTGCCGGCCACACTCTTGGTGACCGGCAGACAAGGACTGACATAAGCCGGCCGGCAAAGGTACAAGACCGATGCCAGCCGGCAGCAAAAGAACCAGAAGACTACCCCTGCCCGGCTGCCGGCCTCATAGGCCGGCTGCCGGGACAGGTACAGCACTAGAAGAAAATAGAATGGATGCCGGGATAAGAGTGTACACAACCCCCCAAGCCCGGCAACCGAAAGAGTGCATGTAAGGAAGGGGAGAAACTTAATTCAGGCTTCCTTGACCAATGCCGTCCGGCTCTGCCGGCAGGCATGGATGAGGGACCAAGAGAGGTCCGGGCAGCACTCGAAAACATAAGACCCTTGCCGTCCAGCGTCTCTGCCGGCCGGCAATGGGCTTAGTCAATCCATATCCCAACCTATACTAGGTCCAGAAGTAGAATGACATATGGTACAGTAATACCCCTGCCGGCCAGCTCTGCCGGCCGGCAAGGTACAGTACAGTAATGGCTAGGCCATTACGGAGATAGAGGGGGAAGGGACAAGAGGGTCCTGCCAACCTTGCTTTAGTGACAGATCACCCGCAGCCAAGAACTCTGTCTTAGCCTAAGGGAGATCTAAGGGAAAGGGCCAGCGCAGTAGTATAATACCTGCCAGCTTCCAGAGCACCAAAGCAAGGAAGGCGTTGCAACTCCCAAGGGAAGATTTATCCTCCCCGAGAACAGCAACAGGACTTAGTCTGGTCGATCACACAAGAAGGAATCATAACTACAGAAACCTTCGACAGTGACCTAAGGGAGCTCAGCTCCCTTTGTAAGTGTTAGGTCAGCGAGGGAGACTCTGCCCCAAGCCAAACAACACGGACTCAGACTAAAAACTCTGTTGTTCTGTCCCTCTTTGAACCAGACTCAGCAGGAACAGGAAGGTACAGTAACACCCTAGTATAGTTTTATCGAAAATAAATTCGGAAAAAACCACTTAGGGATAAGCCCAAGGCTTAAACAGAGGGAAAGGGATTGCATACCTTCTCCGAAGAAAAGAAAGCAACCGGGGAGTATGATAAAGTATACTAAGGCTCCATAAGCAATTAGCCTAGGCACCAAGAGAATCGATTACCTAATTCACCGAAACTCTCACGTATACAATCTTGGAAATATTCCACACAGTCTAAATGTATAAAATATAGCCTAAAGCTTCAATAAAATTTTAATTACACTCGGAAAAACCATAATCATGCATTAAGTACTAGGACCAAACGACTAGGCTACATGGCCTAGCGTAGGCCAGAATGGCGAATACTTCGCCAAATAATACTAAGCACGAAAGGAAATCCTATGTAAAGCTAAATAGCTAAATTTTATTAAGCAAAACAACCAGGAATGTCACTCTGACTAACTAAATTATACCTAGCGAGTGACAGTGTCCAGGACACCTCTGGTAGGCTACGGCTCTTGTATCAAAGATTAATCCTATTAATCACTCAAAATTTTACCAAGAGCCTACATTTATACATAACAGACACTATACTCAACTTATCCGAGGTCAACGAAGACGAAGAAGCCATGAAAAGCTGAATAAATCCAAGATTTGCGAGAAAAACAGGAAAAAACACCGAGTTGTTAAGCTACGCAAAAAGGAATACAGATGGCGCCAGGATTGGCGCCAGGCACGCATACGAATCGGGGGATAGGGAAGCCTTGGGAGCGGCTCCCCTTTTTCTTTCCCGAATTCGTATCTCGTCAATCTCCCTCCTACGAGACGAATCTCTATTCAGGTCGTAGATTGCCATGTGACGTGTCTAGAATACGTCCTCTGATATGTCGCGATATCCCTTTCACGAGGGATACTCGCTCCAGGAGTTAGAATTCTGGTACCTTAAGGTAAATTCTCTGGGAATATCGCCGTAGTTGTAATATACCCTAGGAAGCTACCCTATAGGAACTTCCATCAGGACGACATGGCTTGAGCCCAAAAATATATATATAAATATTTCTCTAATTCGCTTTATCCCGCCAATAAATGCCTAAAGATATTTTTTTTCTTTATGATAGATGCTTCTATCTGGACTAGGAATTATCATAAAAGAATTATCCTTAGGATTATATTTCTAAGAACGAGTGGGTGACTATTTTAGTGTAAGAAAGCTTCGTCTGTTTGTGACAAAACTTATGTAAATATATATATATATATATATATATATATATATATATATATATATATATATATATATATATATATATATATATATGTATATATAGAAAGATATATATATATATATATATATATATATATATATATATATATATATATATATGTATATATATATATATATATATATGTATATATATATATATATATATATATATATATATATATATATATATATATATATATATATATACAGTATATGTTTCCATATATAAAGGAGGCCTCGCACTAAATTATTGACAGTTTTATCCTAAAGGTTGATTTCTGTGTCTGATATATTATGTGTTCATTCAATGTAAAGAATCACACCAAGGTATATTGACCATCGTCCTTGGATCACAAGGTTTATTTACGATTTATTGAATAAAAAAAGGGCTAAATTTATACGAATTCTAAGAAGGCGGCAAATTATTTTGCAAGTAATTCTCGTATACCTCTCTCTCTCTCTCTCTCTCTCTCTCTCTCTCTCTCTCTCTCTCTCTCTCTCTCTCCTCTCTCTCTCTCTCTCTCTCTCTCTCAAGAAGACCTTGAATAAGCGTTAAGCAAACTATATTCTATTTTATCAAGAGTCCTTATATAACCTTTCACAGACCCTCATCTTTTTATCGTCTATTTTACTTTTTCTTTTACTTATTATTGTAGTTCTATAGATGATAAACTAGGTCTACGAGTTACAGTTTTCTACTCTTATAAGGATAACCGGAAAAGTTCAAATGGAATATATAAAAACAAAGGTAGAAAAATAACTAATCGTGACTTATCACCATCAGCTTCCGAACTAACAACTTCATCTAAAGAATCTGCAAGAATCCGTTACAGAAACGACCTTTGACTGAATGTCAGACAAGGTCGGTGAAACACGCAGCTAGACATGAGGTTCATACGTTCGTTACAGAGAGAGGTAAAGGCAATAGAATAAGTACAGTTGGACACAGGAATTCATGGTACACTTCGCGCTGAGAAAATGCATACAGCCATATTATTAATGCATGGTGAATTCCTATGGTTTGCTCTGCCATCCACATGTGCCATCATCTCCGTGAGTTTAAGCTGTTTACTGGGGAGCCCACTGCTGTGGTTGGGCACCGCAGTGGGGCATTGGGCTTGCCTGGCTGACGTTCTGGTTAGTATCTATTTTGATGAAACTGGAACTGAAACTAGACACCTTTACCTTTATATATTTGGTTACTCGCCATAAGTAAGGGTGTGATAGGGTGTACATCTTCGGAGAGAAGTGTGCCAGTAATTCTTGAGTCCATCTGTACATATGTTATAACGGATGATAGTTATCCTACAATTCAAGTTCGAAACCCCAAGTGTATTTATTTCACATTCGTTGTCTGAAAGCAAATTCAAAATGGTTTCGAGAATTCGCTGGTACAAAATAGTTATGAATTGCAAGGGGAAATACCTTGCAATTCATAACAAGGACAAACATGTAAAGAGACTGTTATATATTCTTTTGAACATTATAGAGAGAGGGGAGAGAGATTTCTGCTTTCGAGTTCATTAAAAGAGAAAAGATAGAAATACGTGGCCGTATAATATTTCATGCAAATGAGAGAGAGAGAGAGAGAGAGAGAGAGAGAGAGAGAGAGAGAGAGAGAGAGAGAGAGAGAGAGAGAGAGAGAGAGAGCGTTTATGTTAGGTTCTTTTCTGCCCTTGATTTGCGAAAATTATCAAGGAGGATTATTTATTTTTCTAAATTATCTGTAATAAAATTCGTCTATTTAATGTTTATTATATTTCGACCATTGATATATTGTTTGTTTCTCGCATACATTAATCTGACAAAAGAAACAATGAAAAATATTGATAAAAATACAGCTGTTTCCATTGTTTTATCATCGATTATAACTATCATCATTATTTCCTCCTACGCCTATTGACGTAAAGGGCCTCGGTTAGATTTCGCCAGTCGTCTCTATCTTGAGATTTTAAATCAATACTTCTCCATTCATCATCTCCCACTTCACGCATCATAGTCCTCAGCCATGTAGGCCTGGGCCTTCCAACTCTTCTAGTGCATTGTGGTTAACTAATCTCTCTTGGAGAGTGCGAGGAGCATGCCCAAACCATCTCCATCTACCCCTCATCTTAATCTCATCCACATAGGTAAAAATAAAATCATAAAATTTCTATACCGGAAATGAAAACCATAAGAGAATAACTTCCCTAAAAGAATTTCTCTTTTATTCATATGTCAACCGAGAATCCTTTAATCTTAGCCATAACCATGAACTTTGCTGGCAGCAAGAATTAAAACTCTCAAATTAAATTTTCCCAAAAATATCTTTCGACTCCTAACATTTGGTTCATTATTGCCTCTGTTTGAGTCTTTTCTTCTTCTTTTTTTCCTTTTCTTCTTCATCTTCCTCTTGTTATTCTTCTTCTCCTTTCTGTTTGTGTATCTTCTTCTTCTTCTTTTTCTTCTTCTGTTTGTGCCTTTCTTCTAATTCTTCTGGTTGTCCCTTTATTGTTCTTCTATTTCTTCTTCTTCTTTCTTTTTCTGTTTGTGTTTTCTTATTCTTCTTCTTTTTCTTCTTCTTCTTCTTCTTTTTCTCCTTCTTCAGTTACATAAATTCATTTTCTGTTACTGCAGTTGTGCTTGTTATTCGATTACTCCACTTCCTCCTCCATTTTATTTATTCTTCCCTTTCCATCGCCATCTCCCTCTTCTACTGCTTCGTCTTTTACATCACGTAACTAATTATTGATCTTCTGCATTGCCTTCCTCACACAACATTTTCAAAGTGTTCATTCACGGCGAGATCACGCGCACTGCTTGATCGTGTACACTTTTAATGAATGACCTTAAAAAGCGCAGTGCGTAGAGGTGATAATGATGTATTAATGGCATGGAAGGAAGACCTTATAAACAAATGCTCAAGATGAGATGAGTAAGGAAAAATTAAATGAGAAAATGGAAGCAAAACAGCACCTCGGTTTCATATTTCGGGAATGGGGAACCAAGATCTACAAGAAAGTATATTATTATTATTATTATTATTATTATTATTATTATTATTATTATTATTATTATTATTATTATTATTACCTAAGCTACAACTGTAATTAAATAAGCAGGTATTTTGTCTTTCCCTTTCCTGTTTCCTGTGGATTTTACACTAACAAGGAAAATTATTTAAGTGTTTACCACGTGACCTGTTTTAATTATATAGCCTCTCTGCTTGTAGCATTCTTTTTTCCAACAAGGGTTGTAGTTTGGCTAATAATGATAATAGAAATATTAACTAGGGTTGTGGTGGCCTGGAGGTAACGTCCTTGTCCGGTGATTGACAGACTGGGGTTCGAGTCCCGCTGAGACCTGTTAGTTCCTTTGGTCGCTGCTACCTCACCATCTTTGTGAGCCAAGGATTGGGATTTGGGGTAGCCTAAAGGTCTATCTGCTAAGTCATCAGCAGCCATTGCCCGGCCCTATTTGGTCCTAGCGTTGTTGGAGAGGGAGCTTGGGTGCTAGTCATATGTATATATGGTCAGTCTCTAGGGCATTGTCCTGCTTGATAGGGAAATGTCACTGTCCCTTTCTTCTGCCATTCATGAGCTACCTTTATACCAACCTGTGGTATTAACCCCTGTCATGCACTTATTCTCTCACTTCCAAGAAATTATGTCCCCTCCTCCCCAAATCATAGATCCAGCTTTTAAAATGTTTTTTCTATCCTACATCATCTTAGTATCAAATTACAAACTTCTTTCACCAATCAATTTCTTTCACATGGCCAAAACCAAGACCTACTCTAAATCTTTTTAAAAATTTGTTTCATCCTTCAACGTACACTAACAAGTTTACCAATTCTATCTCTTTCAACTGGGCTTCACCAGGCACTAGAAGAGTTGGAAGACCCAGGCCTACATGGCTGAGGGGTATGAAGCGTGAAGTAGGAGATGATGAATGGCAAAGTATTGATTTAAAAGCTCAAGGTAGAGACGACTGGCGAAATCTAACCGAGAGCCCTTTGGGTCAATAGGCGTAGGAGATGATGATGATGACTTATCCCTATATATGTCACCCTCTCCATTTGTCTTGCACTGTATATCCTCCTCAAGAAGCTCAACTCAGTAGCTTTATTTCTTTTTCATTTGCATTCAACATTTTCATATGATTACATCACTTCTAAATTGTTAGGAACCGACCGATGAATCATCTTCCATCCCCACTAAATTAAAATAAATGTTTGATAACCCTATTGTTTACCTGCATTATAAATGTTCAAATGACTATTTTAATCTGACCGTAGAAATATTTAGCAAATAAATCGACATAGTCAACTCCTTGCTGACATATCAGTCGGATTTCCTTTCGTTGAGATATCTCTGTGATTATTTTTATCTGCTGGTTTATTTTCCTGGATTTTTTTCTGATTTGAAGTATTGTTACTATGAAAAACGATACGAAACATCTAACTGTAATAAAAAAATTAATTTCATCATCAATCAGCTGATTTATTTTCCTTGAATTCTGCTGATTTGAAATATTACTACAATGAAAAATTAATACGAACCATCTACCTATAATAAATAAAAATCCATTTCAACATCAATAAAGTAAAAAAAAAAATAGAATTGAAAGTTAATATCCAGTTTTGTATTTATCTCCAGAGCGAACATCCTGTGCTTTCTAATCTCATAAACTCGCTTTCATCAAAAGAAATTTTACGTTGCTAGCTTGACATCCGTTAGCACCCAACTCAAAAAGAGCACGCTTGAAATCATTCGACTTGAGTTGAGGGTACACTCAAACACACTATTCTATCTGTTTCCTTATTTCCTTTCCTGACTGGGCTATTTTCCCCGTTGGAGCCCTTGGGCATACATTATTCTGTTTTTCCAACTAGGGTTGTAGCTTAGCTAGTGTGCGAGCCGGCAGTTAGGTTGTAACTGGGAGGCGAGGTGAATGCAACTAAACTTTATTAAACAATCATCGAGTTTATATACAGCGACTTGCGAGGAAGAACGTCACAAAAATTCAAACATGATAGAGATTGTGCTAGGATAATAACAGGATGGTCTATTAACAGTTCAGGGAGGAACGAGTGATAAGATAAAAAATCAAAACCGTTACATTGTACGAGCGTGTATGAAACACGTCAGCACAATAGAAATAATAATAATAATAATAATAATAATAATAATAATAATAATAATAATAATAATAATAATAATAATAATAATAATAATAATAATAACTTCAGTGAATTACGTTAGTGGTAAACCATAAAAAGAAGAAGTTTTCAAAACCCAAAGAATTGATAGTCACGAATTTTGTCAAAATAAGACATATGTCATAGCTCTTGGCAGTCGTCTGGTTTCTTTTATACACTTAATCAGTACCGCATGTTTGACTGTATAATGGGTATGATGGTTTCTTTAGTAACAAACCATACCTTAACAAAAACTCTCTTATTGTAAAACCCACTAATAGTAAAACCCACTAAGAGTAAAACCCATTAATAATAAAACACCTGATGCGGATAACTAAATGGATATTTCACCCAGATTCACCTAAAGCAGTTCAGTCTTTATTAAATATTTCTGTTAATAAAAAAAAAATGCACAGTTTAAAGCATTAGTCATCTCCAAGTTTTGTTGGCATAAGTAATAACCATGAAATCCGAACGTTTGCTCAAACATCAATGAGATGATAAAGAATTGAGATAAGCAGTGGAAAATCGAATAGATTAGAAGGAACGCCATAACTTGAAGATGCAGGCAAACGAGCCTTGCGCCATTTGAACGTGGGCCAACATTTGCATTGGATCCAATTCATTTCCCCAGAGTTGTCGAACGGCCTCCATGTTTGGCGAGAGATAGAACACATCTTCCTCTTCCAGGTGGTCTGAAGCAGGGTTGCCAGTTTGGTCTTTTTCGGGACAAAAACGCCAAATTTGGCCTTTTTTCGTTCTAGATACTTAAATTTGGCCTTTTTTTAAAATGGTCAGTCTAAAATGCAATATTTTCGGCATTTTTCTATTAGGTTGACCTGTTAAAGCTGCAGTTAATCAGACGTTGGCTTTTTCTCAATTAGAAAACCTGGCAACCCTGGTCTGAAGCAGGGTTGTCAATTTGGCCTTTTTTGGTCCAAAAATCTCAAATTTGGCCTTTTTTTTTAAATTGGTTGGCCTTTAGTAATATGGAAAAAAGGCGGGCCTTAAATACTATATAGTTGGCCTATTACTACTAATGGTTTGGCCTTTTAAAGCTTCTGTTGATTAGAATTTGGCCTTTTCACATTTAGAAAACCTGGGCAGACGCGCGGCCGTGTCTTCTCAGATTCGCCGCGGTCGGAGGGACTTGTAAATCAAAGGCAGTGTTTAATTAAGCGCGCAGAAGGTGATGCCAATGGTATCTCTGCTTCATGGCTCGAGGAATAGACTGAATAGACTCGCTACGTTAACTGCGAAGTGGCTGGCTTTGGTGCAACAGCTGGTCGAGCGGAGAGAGGTCGAGTCCTTGTTCATGGCAAGATAATTCGAACAGATCGTTTTGTTTGAGTGTTCTCTTGGCGATTTATTTCTTTCAGATTTATTTCAAAGGGAAAGTAATAAGAAGAAAATGAGCTCATAACTCATAAGAAAATGGTTAAAGATTTGGTAACTTGGTTGAAAATAAGAAAAATAAGATGATAAATTAGCGACCATCATCTGAGCATCCAGATTTATTTCAAAGAAAAATGGAAAAAATAAAGGAAATTGGCCCGTAACTCAAAAGAAAAGGTTAAAAGATTTAGCAACTTGATTGAAAAAAAAAAATGATAAACATAGCGACCATTATCTCAGCATCCAGATTTATTTTAAAGGAAAATTAAAAAGAAGAAAATCAGCTCTCAATTCAAAAGAAAAGGTTAAACATTTGGCATCTTAATTAAAAAGAAGAAAAATTGAAGGATAAATTAGTGACCATGATCTCAGCATCCAGATTTATTTCAGGGGAAAATGAAAAAGAAGAAAATTAGCTTAAAACGCAAAAGAAAATGGTTAAAGATTTGAAAAATTGATCGAAAAGAAGAAAAAATAAAAAGATAAACTTAGCGACCATGATATCGGCGTTCAGAATTATTTCAAAGGAAAATTAAAAAGGAGAAAACCAGCTCGTAACTCAAAAGAGAAAGGTTGATAAAGATTTCGTATCTTGATTCAAAAGAAGAAAAATAAAAGTATAAACTTAGCGACCATAATAAGATTTATGGAGAAAAGCGCATTAATTGTGAGGAAAAGGATGAAAATGACAAAATATATGCTAAGAGTACGAGAAAGAGAATAGAAAGCTTATGCAGTCTGAATATTGCATGATATTAAAAAATTCGGAGTGTATTGTAAAATTGTATATTGAATAATTATACAATTGTATACTGTATAATTTTATGTTGTATATTGTATAATTGTATGTTATATATTGTATAATTGTATATTGTATAATAAATAATAAAGCGTCATAAATTACATTATTGATCTAATTATAATTTTCTGTTCTTATCTGTAACAATAAAGTTGATAAAATAACACGAAACAAGATTAGAATAATTATTAGAAAAATAAATCTCGATATTTGTTTTCCAAACTCAGAAAGTACTCTGTTCTTAGCTTTAACAATATAGTTAGAAAAAGTAACAGGAAACAAAACTAGAATAATTATTATAAAAATAAATCCAGATATACGTTTTGCAATCTCAGAAAAGTTATCTTGACCATATAACGGCTTCCTGACAAAATTTGAGTAATGTGAACTGAATTATCTCATGATTTATAATGAGAAAACTTCAAGGTGATCATCTCTTTCTTTTGCTATCTCTATTTCACGACCTAGAGAATGATGTAGCACAGTTTCGTGACCTGATATGATATACCTTTGGATACTTAGGTACATGACAGAGTAATTCATATAAAAAATTATATATATATATATATATATATATGGGTGTATATATATATATATTTATATATATATATATATATATATATATATATATATATATATATATGTATATATATATATATATATATATATGTATGTATATATATGTAAATATATATATATATATATATATATATATATGTATATGTATGTATGTATATATACTGTATATATATATATATATATATATATATATATATATATATATATATATATATATATATATATATATATACACATATGTATGTATGTGTATGCTTATTAAGCCGCTTTTCCTAACAGCTAACTTAGGTCTTGAGCCTTTGTACAAAATAACACTCAATGTTTTTATACTGTATATACGATATACATATACATATATATATATATATATATATGTGTGTGTGTGTGTGTATATATATATATATAATATGTATAGATATAGATAAAGAAATAATATAGTAACAGGTTGAATGAACGAAAATTTGAACCTGATGCCTTTAACACCCACGCAGCACAAGTAATACTTGACTATGTAGAGGCAAATACAACGAGAGACTTCCAAATTTAGTTATGGATTAACTGGCAAGTTATGTATTCTGCTCAAGAACGAGAGAGTGTGAAATTACAAAATAAGTTCATTCTATTTGTAAGTAATCATGAAAATGGCATTCAGCATTATTATTTAAATATATATGAATGACTAAATATAATTCTATAGTAAGAAACGCTTAACTCGTCAGTAAATTTTTAGCTTGCTAAACTTGAATAACGTATAAATAGATTGCTGTGAAATATTCTTAACATGCGTCAATTATCTTAGGAGATTCTACTCCTATTCACCCATAATAACTTTGATTTTTTGGGTTGGGGGACGAAGTCAAATTTCATGATATTACAAATATAAATTTGAATTAGGTCTCAAATAGCATTTTCTCGCTTTCATGATTTTCCTCTAAAGGACGAAAATATTATGCAAGGTAATCCATTTTACGAAAAATTACATACCATTGGTTTGTAAATATTGTGTGCTATTCTACATTTGAAAAATGCACTTAATTTTGTAGTTTTTACAATCGGTAAGACATGTGTAAATACAAATCTTCATTATTATTATTATTATTATTATTATTATTATTATTATTATTATTATTATTATTATTACTTTCTAAGCTACAACCCTAGTTGGAAAAGCAGGATGCTATATGGCCAGTGGCCTCAGCAGGGAAAATAGCCCAGTGAGGAAAGGAACCAAGAAAAACAGAATATTCTAAGAACGGTAGCATTAAAATAAATATTTCCTACATAAACTATAAAAAGTTTAACAAAAGAAGAGGAAGAGAAATTAGATAGAATAGTGTGCCCAAGTGTACCCTCATGCAGTGTATTCGAAAGTGCACATAATAAATGCCTCAATAAAATAAGCTGTTGGTTTGAATGCATACGCTTACCCTGTTGATTTTTAAATTGTCGCGTATGACTTATTCTGAAGAAGTGTTTATACCTATGATCATCCTCCAGCTGCATATACTTAACATATGACTTCTTCCTCTAACTTGGTTAGGGTAGAAGAAACTATTTAGCTATGGTAAGCAGCTCTTCTAGGAGAAGGACACTCCAAAATAAAATTCATTGTTCTCTAGTCTTGGGTAGTGTCATAGCCTCTGTACCATTGTCTTCCACTGTCTGGGTTGGAGTCTCTTGCTTGAGGGTACAATCAGACACATTGCTCTATCTGTTTCCCTTTTTCCTTTCCTCACTGGGTTATTTTCCCTGTTGGAGAACTTGGGTTTATAGCCTCCTGCTTTTCAACTATGGTTGTAGCTTAGCAAGTAATAACAATATAAAGTTTAAACTCGAGAATCACAGGATACGAAACGAAAACAAATTCGAATAGGAGGAAAAGGATAGGAAGGCGAAAGAATGCAGGATGATGCTGAGAATAGAAATGCAAAACAAACAGAGAAGAATGTTGCAAGGAACTAATTACTAAGAGATTGAGAAATACAGAGATAGGCAGAAAACAAGAAGAAATAGGAGACGAAAAGAAAGTGAAGGACAAGGAGAAGATGGAACGAGAGATAGGAATGAGTGCAAAAAAAAAAAAAAAAAAAAAAAAAAAAAAAAAAAAAAAAAAAAAAAAAAAACTTATATAAATGAGGAAGGACTAATTCAGAAATTTATAAAAACGAGGAAGAAACGAAATTGAAAAGACTTGGATTCGTTTTTCGCGAGATTTGTTGATGCAGGGACATGTCCAAACTTGATTGATGAAGTTTGGGAGGAGAGAGTTAAGTGCAAGGGAAAGAGGTAAAAACTGGTCACCCATTTCACTTATGTGACACATTTCCTTCAGAAGTTTTTAAGAGGAATGATTTTGACCCCGATGGAGGTGCATACAAAATCATGATGACTTCAAGGTCATTTTCGTTCAATTTTATCACGGAAAGAAATAGTTTTAACTGGCAACCCAGCAGCCTTGACCCCAATATAACTGGTTTAGTGAAAATGAAAATGTGTGTTTTTTTAGCTCATAGGAAAGGTGGGTAAAATGGAGAATGAGGGCAGTTAACACTAACCATGGCAGGAAATAGTTTGAAAGTTAAGTATTATGTAGAATAATATGAAGTATGGTTTAAACACAATTTTATTTATGTAAAGGAACTTTTTTTCTCGTCCAACACGTGGAAATAACTTTTTTTTTTAAGAAAGATGGGTGCAAGAAGAATGAGAGCAGTAAGTTACCTAACCATGGTAGGGAATAGTTTGCAAAGTTAAGTATCAGTAAGACTAATGTACGTGTTTAGTCTCGATTAAATAAACATCTCACCTATTGAAAAATGGAAGTTACTGCCTGCTGTATTGCAAGAGCCCGTATCTGTCCAAGGGGCCAGGCAATCTACAACAACAACAACAACAACAAAAAGAGGGAAGACATGAAGATATAGAGTGATGGAAAGAATTCCTAAGCTCTGAGTTTCGATAGTAGTTGTTTCCTTTGTAAGCTATTGCGAAAAGATAACTTTCAAAGTTCGAAGAGTATCGTGTTTTACTGCAATCTTCTGAAATAACTAAAATCTCGTTGCATAACTGATATAAGAAAAAATGTATAAAAAAGGTAAAGAAATAATTCTATGTATTAAGGCTTTCATATTAGCTTTTCTTGGGAGTACCAAAGCGTTTCTAACACTAAAATGTTGAGAAAATCTGAAGACCTTGAGTTGCCTAGGTAGTACTGCTCATGTAATGCAAATAATCTAAAATGGCCAATGAAATATTATTTTCGATATATTGGTCTTGCCAACTGTTCTCAATTGTTATATATGGTCATATAATTGAATTTTTACATCAGTGAACGAACGAACTCTTTATTTTTTAATATCACTGAGAGATTAGTTTAAAAGTTCAATTATCATGCACCTAGGAAAAATGCATTTGCTTAATATACCAATATATATATATATATATATATATATATATATATATATATATATGTATGTATGTATATGTGTGTATATATATAGACATATTATATATATATATATATATATATATATATATATATATATATATATATATATATATATATATATGTATATGTTTGTGTGCAAATTTGCTGAACGAAGTACGTGACAAAACAAAACAGCTAAAGAGAGAGAGAGAGAGAGAGAGAGAGAGAGAGAGAGAGAGAGAGAGAGAGAGAGAGAGAGAGAGAGAGAGAGGGGGGGGGGGAGATTCATTTCAGATAAAGTCGAAAACGGTCTTTCCCGCATCAAACTAATTTCCTGAAAAAATCTCAGTACGAAACATTTCAGAACTGGGTTTTTTTAAGTGTGTTAGTATCATTACCAGCTCAGCGATGTTTCATTACAGTTTCTGTAAATTCAAAAGAGGAAGGAAGAGGTTTATTGTTATTGCTATGAAAATTAAGCATTTTATGTTAGCGTCTCATTTTGCAAACAATGGAGGTTGCAAAAATGTGGAGGCTAATGGAATGTTAAAGGTTCAAATGATTTTATTTCCGGAGAATTTCTTGGTGATAGTAATCCAAGCGTCTAACATATTTTTTTGTAGAATATATCTCAGGAGTATTAGGAAATGTGTATATATATATATATATATATATATATATATATATATATATATATATATATATATATATATATATATATATATATGTATGTATACACACATATATATATATATATATATATATATATATATATATATATATATATATATATAATGTATATATATATACTGTATATGTGTGTGTTGCCATGCACTTACTCGTTCTTTTATGCAAGCTTCAAATCCCGTCTCCTCAAGTTACAATTCAAATTTACATAAGAAAGGTCATTTTGTTTCCTGCATTTGTCACAGTTCGATCATTTCATCATTGTTAGAAGTAATAGTAACAATGATATTAAAATGTAAAATGCAGATATTATTGCGACTATAAGATATAAAAGAATATAATTTTAGAGTTATTCAAGAAGTTCAGCAGAAGCAACACAAGCAGACGAAGAATGCATGCATTCTTAAGCCGTTGCTCTGACTCGTGACTCTCCACTTCCTCCTCGTCAGACTCAATCAGTGTTGCCACATATGGGGATTTATCCCTAGATTTAGGTATTTTGGTGTTTGATGGGGATATTCTTGACAAATTTCTATGAAGAAGAAAGAAAGATGAGTAAACCTTTATATGGTTGCAGTTAGTTTACTTGCACTTATATGAAGTATAGTGAGTAGTTTCTATAATAGTAAAGCCTCGGTGCATTTGCAAAGTAATACAGTAGATCTTCTTCTTCTTCTTCTTCTTCTTCTTCTTGGTCTGCATCTTTTCCCACTTATGTTTCTGACCAGCTGTTTCTTAATTTGTAAATGCCATTAAATGCCCGCAGTTACTGAAATACATATTTTGAATAAACTACGAGAGCAGATTAGTGTCAACATGATCAGAGGAAAATATAATTGTGGAAATGAGGATTTTTGGGTTGTTTTGGGGATTTTTTTTTCTTGAGTCTTGGGGATTTTTATCATGAGTCTTGGGGATTTTTATCATGAGTTTTGGGGATTTTTATCATGAGTTTTGGGATTTTTTTATGACTTTTAGACTAACCCATCTGGCAACACTGGACTCAACTTCCCAGCAGCATCTCCTCCGCCACCAGCGGGCCTCTAACAATGCCGTTCTGATCCCGAAAGGTTACAAAATTATAGCCCATGAAACGGCCCATTTAACCTTAATGTGGCTGCAGCCGAACCAAATCCGGTATCACGAACCACTTTCTGCCGATAAAATATTCCTTTCTCGGGTTGAATAACCAACATCACTCGGTCAGAAGACAATATGCGTCGGCGGTTTGTTTTTAAGGAGGATTATGAAATGAAACATGTTTGAGTAAGACGCTCTCAAATCGATATGTTGACTTCTGGAAGGTTTATGAATAAAAGATGTCTGCGTGAATACAGTTCGACGAGAGGATTTGCCTGTGCTTTATTTGAATTAAATGTTTTAATTCACGGCCTATGACCTACGTTAAGTTTTACCAAATTCAACTTTTATCACTTAATTTAAGGTTTGTGGTAGCTTATTGTAAACGTTCATGCCTGGTGCTCTGCCGGATAGGGGTTCGAGACCCGCTAAAGCTCTATAATTTCTTGTAGTGTCTGCAACCTCACCATCCTTGTGAGCTAAGAATGTGGGCCTTGGGGATGCCTATAGGTCTACCTGCTGAGTCATCAGCAACCATTGTCTGGTCCTCCTTGGTCTTAACTTGGATGGAGAGAGGGCTTGACCACTGATCTTATGTACAGTATATATGGTCAGTCACTAGGGCATTATCCTTTTCCCTTGCCTTTGCCATTCATGAATTACCTTTAAAACTTTTATATAGATGGGAAAATTATGTACAATATATCTGAATGACAATTACTCCACCAGATTTATTAGTTCTTGTGTAGTAATGTTAAAAAAAATATCGTAATTTTAATCGGAAATTCTCCGCAAAAGTATACTGTTCTCACCCGTATTTCAGTAAAATACAGGCGACCGTAATATATAACATACTTTGTTATTACTATTTACGGGTTGGTGACCGTAATATCACTCCTTAACGTCAATGTATCCGTTTTGAAAACGGTAAATGTCTGGCAACATCTATGCCAGGTTTTTAACCTTTCTTTTACGGCAAATTTTTAAGTGTAATCAATGATAAGTCTAAACTAAATAGATGATCGACCAGTAGATTTGGTATCGTATCATCACTAGTAATGTCGAATAATTTAGGTAAGTGAAACACGATACCCTGTCCCCAAATTAAATTAAAATTAATTAATTAATTAATTAATTAATTTAATTAAAAATAAATGTCTTTTCAGGTCGATAAAATTAAAATATCAAAATGAATAGCGAACGAACCAGTTTCTAAATGAAAGGAAAATATTGAATACTAGTGTACCCCACCCGTCAAAATTAATGGCTAAATATTTAGATAGATACGCACATATACGCACATGAAACCCCCTCTCACCAGGATATGACTACTCCCTACTAAACTACCCGAGTGTGGGGGAGAGCTAATCGTTACTGATATATATATATATATATATATATATATATATATATATATATATAATATGGACATATATGTATATTCATATATATATATAGATATACATATATATATATATATATATATATATATATATATATATATATATATATATATATATATATATATAAAGAGAGAGAGAGAGAGAGAGAGAGAGAGAGAGAGAGAGAGAGAGAGAGAGAGAGATATATATATATATATATATATATAGAGAGAGAGAGAGAGAGAGAGAGAGAGAGAGAGAGAGAGAGAGAGAGAGAGAGAGAGAGAGAGAGAGAGAGAGAGAGAGCCAGGCACTTGCTCTTTACTATATAGGAAAAATGCCTGATTAAGCACTTTTCACTGCAAACCTGAAGCGTTTATTATTGGCATCGAATTAACCAGAATTTGTAATTTTAGATAAAAAAAAAATTCCATTTGGAATTTCAGTTTGGCAAATAATGCTGTAAACGTGGCAAGGAATAACAAAAACTTGAGAAACAATATAAGAACGCGAAAAAATATGAAACAAGAAAACTTAAAATATAGATAATCAAGATATAATATCTAGAACATACAAAGTGGGAAACCTGATATTATATGTGATGCCAAGACAAAGTAGATGAGAGAAATACGAATGAACATAAAAATGCAAGAAATATAGACAAAAATGTTCAAGTGAAATATGAAAAAAAAAAAATGCAAGAAATGTATAAAGAAACCTTAAAAGAAATACGACAGAAAATAAAAATTCAAGAAATATAGACAGAAATATTAAGAGAAATACGAATAACTATAAAAGAAATTAAAGAAATATAGACAGAAACGTTAAGAGAAATACGAATAAAAATAAAAATGCAAGAAATATAGATAATAAAAAATACATGATACGAGAAAGGACGAATGAATTCCGCAAATCCATCTCTCACGGAAGGCGGAAGGAAGAGAGAGGAGAGGGAAGAGAAGACGCTAATATGCAAATCATACGGTATAGCATTGCACGTGATGAAAAAAAAGACATGCGCTGATTCATGGCAAGGTCTCGCAATTTGAGGATTACAGGGTTTATATCAGCCTAATAACTATGGAGCGAATCATAGGAATTCGTCTTAATGCTCTCCTTTCCTTTAGAACTCTATATATTTAAAATTAATTTCTCCTGTCGGAAGTCAAAGTCGAGGTTGTATCAAGTATACTTTTGTAGAAAGCTCACGCGCAAGTCTGTCACATTTTACACTATGGGCTACACAGTTGCAAGAGCCTGTGCTTGGCCACAAGGCCGTGGCAATCTTCAACAATAATAACAACATCAAATTTCTTAATCGTTTATACACTAAGCTCATACTCTTCTATATAACAAACTTCAAATGACTAACGGTATCAAATGCAAAATGTGGGCGTGGCCTAATCGCTTTCCAAGTGCCACGTGTGATTACGTACATACGTAAGTTTATCTCGCTGTGCGCAAATTAGTCCTAATTGTTTATGTATTTTTTGTTCAACTGAAACATGCAATCACATTTTACTCTTCTTTACGGGCTACCGAATAGCAAGAGCCCGTACGTGGCCGGAAGGGTCTTGCAATCTGCAGCAACGCACTCTCTTCCAAAGAAACTTATTAGAATATCATTGAAATCAACTTGCGAGGGAGTTTTCAATTAAAATGTAGAGGTAAAGGGCAAGTGCATACGAAAAACATCCTTAGGGAGATGGAAAAAAAGGGGGTTTCTCCCGCTGTCGGGTCGGGAAAGGTGGGATCTCCCGTCTAGATGACGTCAGTTCAATAATTGCTAAAAAGGAGTTTAGTGTTTATATTTCATTGTTAGTCACACACATACTTCTATATATATATATATATATATATATATATATATATATATATATATATATATATATATATATACATACACACACACACTAATGTACGCGACCACTCAAAAATTACGACTGAATATTTAAATAGATATATAAACACACAGTAATTAATCCCTTCTCACCACCTCCCCCTTTCCTATCTACAACAGGGTATGACTACTCCCTCTCCCCCTTAACCAATGGACGGGGAAAGACCAAGCAGTCATACGTTTGATAATGCCATTCAGCGTGACAAGGAAGAAATATATATATATATATATATATATATATATATATATATATATATATATATATATATATATATATATACATATATATATAGCCAGATACTTGCTCTTTATTATATAGAGAAGACATACAATTTGTGTTTGTGTGCAGAAGAGCCTGAATAGGACGTCAACACACATGAATAATATAATTAATAGAATTTAAAGTTACTAGACAGAATCAAATTACAAACGAAGCCTACCAAATACAAATAAATGTTACTGTATAATGAAAAGGGGAAAAGATAAAAAACACTAGAAGACCTTTAACATGAAGGATAACCTGAGCTTATTATTATTGTTCGTAAACTTCTCGTCTAGTTTTCCCTATTTCCTTTCCTCACTGGGCTATTTCCTGGGCTGGAGCCCTTGTTCTTATAGCATCCCGCTTTTCCAACTAGAATTGTAGCTTAGCTAATAATAATAATAATAATAATAATAATAATAATAATGATAATAATAATAATAATAATAATAATAGTGATGGTAATATGGATCCTGGTTAATAGCGCCCACTTATTATTATTATTATTATTATTATTATTATTATTATTATTATTATTATTATTATTATTACTTGCTAAGCTATAACCCTAGTTGGAAAAGCAAGATGCTATAAGCCCAAGGGCTCCAACAGGGAAAATATCCCAATGAGGAAAGAAAACAGGAAAAAATAAAATATTTTAAGAACTGTAACAACATTAATATAGCATATTTTAAGAACAGTAACAATATTTAAATAGAATATTTTAAGAACAGTAACAACATTGAAATAAAATATTTTAAGAACAGTAACAACATTAAAATAAAACTTTCATATATAAACTATGAAAACTTTAACAAACTAGAGGAAGAGAAATAAGATAGAATACTGTGTCCCAGTGTACCCTCAAGTGTACCTTCCTGACCATATGCAAATAAGTTCATAGTAATCTGAGAAAAACGAAAGCAGGGATTATGAATTACCAAATTCGGCTAAAACCCTTCTCTTAAAGAGCCTGATTATGCAATCTAATTATTCAAGCTGTGGATATAAAATTCCTATGATTTGAGTTCATTCCCCTTACTTTGCATTGCAAATTACTTGTGCTATAAAGCATGATATAGAGATATATTACCTTACTTGAAGTAAATAGACATAGAAATTTTATACATTCATTTATTTTGAAACTCTCAAGTTCCCTGTATTTAACTTGAAGTTAAATGTTACTTAAAATCTTCAAAACTGTAACCAACTCTGAGGATATTATATGACATCAGAAGCAAAATTGTCAAAGTTAATTCCTTTTTTTTTCTTTTTTTTGCCGGCTAAAGATACATCAATTAAAGGTTTAAAGACAGCTCATGAATAGGAGAGGCAAGGGACAGTGACATTGCCCTATCGAGCAGGACAATGCCCTAGAGACTGACCATATATACATATGATAGGCGCCTAACCCCTCTCTCCACCCAAGCTAGGAACAGGAAGGGCCAGGCAATGGCTGCTGATGACTCAGCAGAAAGACCTATGGGCTCCCCTCAAACCCCCCCCCCCCATCCGAAGTTCACAAGGATGGTGAGGTTGCGGCGACCAAAGGAACTAACAAGTCTGAGTGGCACTCGAACTCTTGTCTGGCATTCACCAGTCAGGAACGTTATCGCATCGGCCACCACAACCCTAATTCATTATTATCAACTACCCACTGAGGATTCAAAATGTAAATGACTGAATTATATTATGCAGAAGTATGGTACTGATATCACGTTATTGCACGTTATGCTTTATTGTTGATGAAAATCAGTCATCCTATAATATAAATTTCATAATATTTCGTTTATCAATATGCTATATGTTTTAATGTAGTTAATGTTTCTAAAATATTTCATTTTAATTGTTCATTACTGCTTATATCGTTTATTTATTTCCTTGTTTCCTTTCCTCTCTGGGCTATTTTTCGCTGTTGGAGCTCTTGGTTTTTTAGCATCTTGCTTTTCCAACTAGGGTTGTAGCTTAGATAATAATAATAATAATAATAATAATAATAATAATAATAATAATAATAATAATCTATTGCATACAGTTATGATATAACTGAAAATTCTTTTATTACCATCACTACTTTCTTGTCCGCTGAAATCTCGCACTGAAAGGCATTCTGAATATCACAGTGACCGAATGTCTATTGTATCAGGCCTCTAAGGTTTGTTGCAAGTTCCTTTTTCTCTTAGCACTTTTATAAGGGGGAGGGGGGGTTAATCCTACGCTCTCTCTTGCTCTTTTATGAGGGCTTGGGACCGGCTTATGTGCATAACTTTCGTGGCAGGAGAGTGGCAGTATTGTTTTTTCTCTCTTGCTACTTCGAACAATATGGAAATTTTGTAGGCATGTCTTGTAGATCAGGTATGGACTGCAAAAATCTGCGAGTGCATATATTGCCTATATCATTTGGGTTTTGGAAGATTAAGCCATTCAAATTTCACTTCAATAAGATTACATTTCATAAGGGTAAAACTACCTAGCTTCCTTTTTTCTTACAATTTATTTCCTTTCCTCACGGGGCTATTTTTCCCTGTTGGAGCCCCTGGGCGTAAAGCATCTTGTTTTTCCAACTAGGGTTGTAGCTTACCTAATAATAATAATAATAATAATAATAATAATAATAATAATAATAAATTTCTCGTGCTTAAAGGTACACTTGGGCACACTATTCTATCTCGTTTCTCTTCCTTTTCTTTTGAAGTTTTTATAGTTTATATATGAAAGATTTATTTCAATGTTGGTACTGTTCTGGAAATAATTTGTTTTGATTATTCATTACTTTTCTTGTAGTTTATTATTTTTTTTTATTTAATTTCCTGACTGGTCTATTATTCCTTGTTGGAGCCCTTGGACTAATGGCAGCGTGCTTTCCCAACTAGGATTGAAGCTTAGCTAGTAATGATAATAGATACTGATGACAGAAAAGTAGTTCTCAGGCCTTCGTTTTAGAACACCAAGGATTTGATAATATAAAGTTACTGGGTAACCACTGATCAAGGGATGATGTCCTCCAGTTTTTATTTTCTACTAAAAACTGGCAACTTTGGAGTTATTACTGATGAAGTTAAAATGGTTTTCAAGGCAATATTTTAATGCATAAATCTTCAAAAATAATTAAATTGCTCGGTATATAGAGGATAAAACATTTGCTGTAATATAACAACGCCATTTCTCTCATAGAGACAAAACT
>NC_090732.1:167658931-167663931 GCF_036898095.1 Palaemon carinicauda | reverse complement strand
GGAGAGAGAAGGTATAATTACGAAGAACTCATGAGACTTCGAAGATGTCAAGATTAATTAGTACACATTTGTCCTCCTCCCAACAAGTGAAGGATCACGCAACCATGGATAACTGGAATAACCTTAAAGAAAATAATTTTTTTCTTCTATTATTATTATTATTATTATTATTGTTATTATTATTGTTATTGTTTTTGTTGTTGTTGTTATTATTATTAATTGCTAACATACTACCCTAGTTGGATAAGCAGGATGCTATAAGCCCAAGGACTTCAACAGGGAAAATAGCCCAGTGAGGAAGGGAAACAAGGAAAAATTAAATACTTCAGGAACAGTAACATTAAAATATAAAAGAAAATAGAAATCCAAAGGATTCGAAGTGAAGAATTTTAAGGCCACTTACTTTTGAATTACACTACGTTAATTACTTTCGTCAACGAAGTTGGAAGGAGGTTATGTTTTCACCCCTGTTTGTGTGTTTGCGTGTTTGTGTGTTTGTTTGTGAACAGCTTCGTGACCACAATTTTAATCGTAGAGTAATGAAACTTGCTTGGATTAACTGTTAAGTAAAAATCTGAAAATTATGAAATTTTGGAAGGTCAAGGTCTAAGGTCAAGGTCACGGTCAAGCAAAATCTCCAATTCACGTAATCAGCCATTAATTTGGACATCGTTATCACAGAGGCTCCAAACTTGGTTTATATATGAGTGCATGAAAATCTACGCCAATTAATACATGCTAAGGTCACAGGTCAAGGTCAAGTTTTAGCAAAAGGTCGAGAAATAAGCTGCCGCGACGGAGGTCTGCGCCTTACTAAGTGCCCCTCTAGTTAGAGATCTCTTTTTCTTTATGTGCATTGCGTTATGAAAATAAAAGACATGTTATATAACTCCATTTCGGACTGGAATAACAAACCAAAGGTATAAGTACTTAATGCACCCTTAGAAGAGCTTACTGCGTCGTCTCTTCGCTCGTCTGAAGAAAATGAAAAGATCATCTGATTTCTCCCAAGTGATTCCAGGAAGCGTCTTCAGTGTGTTGAGTGAAATAATAACTGTTGGATACTACAGGTTTTTGCATTGGGGAAAATATCGTCACTAATTGGGAGAGGCAATTAGACTTATTTCTTAGAAACCTTCACGTTTATCATTTGTTCTGGCTTAGAAAGACAAAATAATAATTTGAATATAAGTTACGTTTCTATTTTCTTTTTCAGAGCAAAGGGTAATAGAATAGAATAGAAAATTATTATTATTATTATTATTATTATTATTATTATTATTATTAATTGCTAAGCTACAACCCTAGTTGGAAAAGCAGAATGCTATAAGCCCGAGGGCTCCAACAGGGAAAATAGCACAGTGAGGAAGGGAAATAAGGAAACAAGAAAAGTAACTAACAATTAATATAAAATATTTTAAGAACAGTAACAACATTAAAATAAATATTTCATATATAAACTATAAAAACTTTATAAAGAAAATAAGTGGAAGAGAAATAAGATGGAATAGTGTGCCCGAGTGTACCCTCAAGAAAGAAAACTCTACCCCAAGACAGTGAAAGACCATGGTACAGAGACTATGGCATTATCCAAGTCCAGAGAACAATGTTTTGATTTTGGAATGTCCTGAAATAGGGCTGAATAATAATTGAAACGATTGGCGTTGATCTTAGAGGTATACAGATCATATAATTCAGCGAAAATAGAATTAGGATATGAATTCCAAAACATGGTAGTGTAAGGAGTAAATGTGGAAGGAAGTAGAACGCTCGCCTGCTGGAAAGTGATAAACATACTTTTTGCTTCATATTTAGACAAATTCGTATTAAGGGATCTTTATCCGAATGGGGAAATTTGGGTTAATTCTCAAAAAATGAAAGAGAAATTCAAATCGTTTTAGGTTAATTTTCAAAATGAAGGAATTCAAATCGTTTTAGGTTAATTTTCAAAATGAAGGAATTCAAATAGTTTTAGGTTAATTCTCAAAATAAAAGATTTTCAAATCTTTTTAGGTTAATTCTCAAAATGAAAGTATTTCATATCGTTTTATGTTTATTCTCTAAATGAAAGAATTTAAATAGTTTTCGGTTAATTCTCAAAATGGAAGAATTCACATAGTTTTAGGTTAATTCTCAAAATGAGAGAATTCAAATCTTTTTAGGTTAATTCTCAAAATGAAAGATTTCAAATCGTTTTATGTTTATTCTCAAAAGGAAAGATTTCAAATTGTTTCTGGCTAATTCTCAAAATGAAAGAATTCAAATAGTTATATGTTAATTCTCAAAATGAAGGGAGATTTTAGATAGTTTAAAGCTCAACACTAGGACATTTACTGGTTATTTATTTGCAGAAAAGCATAAAATGCTCAAAACAAACTTGCTTTTAAGATTTATAACATCTAACTATTCAACAAGGTTGATTATGGAATTCGTTAGATGTTAGTAACAACAGAGGTAGTAATTATCATCATCATCATCTCCTCCTACACTTATTGACGCAAGGGGCCTCGATTAGAATTCGCCAGTCGTCTCTATATTGAGTTTATTATAAATCAATACTTCTCCCTTCATCATCTCCTACTTCACGCTTCATAGTCCTCAGCCATGTAGGCCTGGGTCTTCCAACTCTTCTAGTGCCTTTTGGAGCCCAGTTGAACAATTGGTGAACTAACCTCTCTTGGGGGGTGGGGCGGTTGCAAAGAGCATGCCCAAACCATCTCCAACTACCCCTCATCATGATCTCATCTACATATGGCACTCGAGTAATCTCTCTTATAGTTTCATTTCTAATCCTGTCCGGCCATTTAACTCCCAATATCCTTCTGAGGGCTTTGTTCTCAAATCTACTAAATATATTGGAGACCGTTTCATTGTCATACCATGATATAGAATGTATAATTCAAGCGTAACAATTTTAAGGTTGTGGTGGCCGGATGGTAGCGTCCTTGCCTGGTGATTGCCAAACTGGGGTTCGAGTCCCGGTCAAACTCGTTAGTTCCTTGGTCGCTGCAACCTCACCATCCTTGTGAGATAAGGATGGATGGGGGGGGGGGTGAGCCTATATGTCTATCTGCTGAGTCATCAGCACCCATTGCCAGACCCTCCTTGGTGCTAGCTTAGTTGGAGAGGCTGTTTGGGCGCATATCATATGTATATATGGTCAGTCTCTAGGGCATTGTCGTCCTTGATAGGGTAATGTGACTGTCCCTTGCCTCTGCCATTCATGAGTGGCCTTTAAAACTTTTAATACATTTAATTGTTAGTTAATAATACAATATATATAATTCAAGCGTAACTCTAATATCACTTAACTTGTAAGCAAGTTAAATTGCACGAAGCAATGAATATTTCTCAAGATATTATTCGCATGGGAGGATTAAACTCGAATATCGCAGCATGACAGCAAAGCTCTTTCGCCTCCCAAACTTTCTGAATAATTTGTCACAACTCCTGATACTCGAGTGAACGCAAGTCGAGGCATAAGAAGGGATTTATAGACTATTTGATACTCTTTCGTTAAGCTTTACAGATTTTTTTAAACACTTTTGGTAATCTTTATAGTTTTCTGAAACTCATTTTTGTTATCCTTTTATTGCTAACAATTTCGCAAATTCGTTAATCTTCATGGTTTTCTGAAACTCATTTTTTTTATCGTTTTATTTTTAATTTATAAAACAGTAAGTGCCTAGCAGTATTTATTCCAGGATTTTTACCGTTTTTTTTAATTCAAAATTTTAACAGGGTAACTGCAAAATTTTTCAGTGACGCTACTAGGCTATGCAAAAAAAAAAAAAAAAAAAAAAACTTAAATTTCGTGACCTAATTATGTATTAAGAATTTATTTTTGTCAAAACCTGTAAAACAATGATGGGTCTTCTGTATTTTACACATACAGATAAAAAAAAATCATTTATCTTATAGACGATAAAAATAATCGCCACTGATTTTAACATATTTTAACAAAAGTATACCAAGGTTTATAGGGTCACCCTTTAACATTGCATAATTAATGGAAACTTTAAAAACAATGTTTTATATTTTCCCCTTTCCTGTTTTGGGGCTAAATTAAATGCCCTACTTTAACCCATTTCTCTCTTATTCAGTCCTAGTCTTTTGGAATCATATTGTGACCCATTACTTCTGTTGAAATTCCTCATTCCCAATATATATATATGTTTATATATATATATATATATATATATATATATATATATATATATATATATACATATATATATATATATATATATGTATATATATACATATATACATATATATATATATATATATATATATATATATATATATATATATATATGTATATCACACACATATATATATATATATATATCTATATATATCTATATATATATATATATATATATATATATATATATATATATATATATATATATATATATATATGCACGGTGGTGGCCATTCGCCCTCTAGATGCAACTGGAAGACGTTAGGCAAAATAGAATGCTAAAAATTGGTATTAAAATTATTAAAACTATCCAAATTCTTATTATTAAAATCATTAAAATCATATTGTTGTTATTGAAATTACTGTAATTATCATTATGAAGGGACGCTGAAAACACCCTTTGGTAATGAGTACAGTCAGTAATGACAATGTCCCTCTAAGGGGCAACAAAGGCCGTAGGATATTCTCCTGTATTATTCAATTCCTACTTGAATAAATATTGTTATTATTATTATTATTATCATTATTATTATTATTTTTACTTACTAAGCTACAACCCTTGTTTGAAAATCAGGATGCTACTAGCTCAGCGGCTTCAACAGGAAAAATACCCCAGTGAGGAAAGGAAACAAGGAAAAATAGAATATTTTTGGAATAGTAACATTAAAATAAATTTTTCTTAT
The DNA here is from genome assembly GCF_036898095.1 of Palaemon carinicauda. NCBI lineage: Eukaryota > Metazoa > Arthropoda > Malacostraca > Decapoda > Palaemonidae > Palaemon > Palaemon carinicauda. The sequence continues at coordinate 167,659,041 of NC_090732.1, read as the reverse complement.
ACAAACTATAAAAATTATATAAACTATAGCCCCAGTTTAATGAATGATTTGTAATTATCTGGCATCCTAACATCAGTGGTCATTGATGGTGATTTAAGTATGTTTAACAA
>NC_090732.1:167646431-167648931 GCF_036898095.1 Palaemon carinicauda | reverse complement strand
GTGGAGAGATGGCTTGGGCCCTGATGTTAATTATATAGGGTAAGTCTCTATGGCATTGTCACAGTCCCTTGCCTCTGCCATTCATGAGCGACCTAAAACCTTTAAACTACCGTAAGTATATTCTCCTATAATCATTCTTCTCCGCTAAGAGCCTTAGACAATAACAGACCATCCATTTCAAAGAGCATATTGCCCGATTCGAAAACATGGATAAATGTTGAGAGTAAAATAATAAAGTTTATTTTCCTTTGTGTCAAAAGCTTCCGTCAAAACAACAATGGTGAACAACGCCAGAAATACCCAATTTGGGAAAAGTGTCCGAATGATGCAACACGATCTGTTATCATCTCTTATCAACTTCACTCCTATAAACATTTTCAGTAGTTTTGATTAGGTGAAGCATCCTGTTGGTTGTTCATTTTTCTATTTTTTTCTAAATTAAAAAGATCTGTACATTTCATATATACTGTATTCTTCTTCTTCATCTTCTTCTTATTATTATTATTATTTTTATTATTATTATTATTATTATTATTATTATTATCATTATTATTATTATTTATAATAATAAGTAATATAATCTTAATCATGTTTCATGATAGATAATAGCTGTCTATTTGGAGTTGATCTTATATTCCGGTTTGTTTACGCTTTTGATAACAAGAGGCGGAGCCTAAATAATATTTTGTCCAATAGTCCTAAATTCTTCATTACGAGGATTAAGACATAAGGGATATGCCACATACATTCACATACACATATATAAGTATGCGTGTGTGTATATATATATATATAGTATATATATATATATATATATATATATATATATGTGTGTGTGTGTGTGTGTGTGTGTGTGTGTGTGTGTGTATGAGTACGAACAGCGGGCCAATCACTGACGAAGAACCCCCCCCCCCCCCGACTCACAGCGTAACACGCCACTTAACACTTCGCGCATAGCACAAAAATGCTAGTACGCAGATTAAACTCCGTCATAGCGTAATCTAGCAATTATTATTTAGTACGAATTTAACCATATTAGTGATCATGCAATTGCATAATGTTTCCTTATTACTTTAACGTTTACTTTGTCGTGTATAATTCTAAGGGCCTAATAAATAAGAATTTATCCAGTATGGTTCGTATTCTCGTACTGAACTATCCTTAATTTTTGGACGAATAATACTTAAATATATCAAAAGTAAAATTTTAAATACTTAACTATAAATAAAATAGGATTTAAAAACGTCTCTTAAAAAAGTATTCACGAGTCGATATGATTTTTTCTTATTTAAAAACATATTTAGATAAATAGTAAAAATTGAAATTGTAAATACAGTTTATGTTAAATAAAAAATTATTCTTGTAAATATACTATGATGTATATATATATATATATATATATATATATATATATATATATATATATATAATAAATTTTAATAGTCAATGCCCATTTCCTAATAAAAGATAAAGAAAAATATGTATTCTACGGCCCCTCCGAAAGAGATGTAATTAGGAGAAAAAAAAGGCCCAAATGAAGCATAATATCATTATTACTGTTATTGCTATTGTTGTTTTGAATAATCTCTCATGTATAATAATATCATAAAGAGTAAATGTCTGAATATATATATATATATATATATATATATATATATATATATATATATATATGTATATATATATGTATATATATATATATATATGTATATATATATATATATATATATATATGTATGTGTGTGTGTGTATAATATATATATATATATATATATATATATATATATATATATATATATATATATATATATATATATATATATATATATATATATATATATATATATATATATATATAGTCAAACTCAGCTCTCCCTCTCCCTTGGATAGGGGGTTAGAGGGAGTACTCAAACTCTGGTGAGAGGTTGTGTGCATATCTATCTAGATATTTAGCGGAGAATTTTGACGGGTCGCGTACACTATTAATAATGATAAGAGTCATCCAAAAGGATCATATTGATAGATTGATTACTCTAATAATGATAATAATAATAATAATCATGATAATAATAATAATAATAATAATAATAATAATAATAATAATAATATAAAAATTTTCTACTAGACTTATCTCGCCTCGGTATTTAAGGATTGCATCCTTTATCCAAACGTAAATGTCAAATGTGAGTGGCTAACCTTATCGTAGTAATCCTGCCTTTTCTTCTTTTCCAAGAACCAGCTAAGCTAAACAGGCTGTGACTTATCCCTTCAAATCTTACATGGGATGTACTCTCTCTCTCTCTCTCTCTCTCTCTCTCTCTCTCTCTCTCCACATACCATGATATCTATTCTCAGAATGTTTTTTAGAGATCTAATGGCCTTTCTTTGTTTTATCAGTTTGAATGTGGATGCACTGTGAATAATAATAATAATAATAATAATAATAATAATATTATTATCATTTTAATAAGAATATATTATTATTATCATTATTATTGTT
>NC_090732.1:167641431-167643931 GCF_036898095.1 Palaemon carinicauda | reverse complement strand
GGTACAGTATTAAGATGATTCGTTTGCACTAGATGAGGTCATGAATAGTCAGCCAGGGAGATAGAGAGAACTATTACTATGCTTTAAAGATAAATTTGTATTATTATGTTCTCTTCTACAGTGGAATTCAAGCACTTTTCACCCATTAAAACTCTACATCACAGTGACCTTTGATTAGAAAAATAGCCAAATTGCCTTCGCATCTAACTTTTGGTTTTCGTTACTTGAATTCCAAATTTCGAGCTGATGGCCGTCGAAAATTCGTTGCTGCAGAGAAAGAGTTTTCGAAATTATACGTTTTACCTTGATTTTGCTCTATATCAAGATTGGAATATTTACACATAATTTTACAACTGCGCACAGTTGTATGTGTTTTATTTGAAAATATTGAATTTTTTAGGCGGCGTTCACAAGTTCCTGACTGATCATTTTATTGTTACAAAAGTAGAGAAAAAAGAAAAGAAATAAAAGGAGATATGTACGCTTCTCTCTATTATTTAGAATTTTGGATATTTCTAGATAAAATATAGAAATGAAAATTCTTACGCCCAGCTCTAAAATAATAAACAAAAATGAACTAATATCATATGCCTTATATATTGTACGATTTGGCCTATTTCTGATTGATTGATTGATTGAGAGTTTTCGGGCATCCTGACATCTAAGGTCATTGAAGCCAATATTTATGAATAAATTCTCTAAAGGAGAAAAATGCAGATATCACTCTGAAGTCTGATGTGCTTGTTAGGAGATACAATGCTCCAATAACGCTTAATGTTCAAATTGATGTCAGGAATTGAGTCGTGAAAATCCTTTTGTAAAGAGATCTGAAACTTGAAGGTGACTTTAGGAAGGATGCTGACGGCAATGGGTCCCAATAATGCCCGAGAGCCCTCACTCATCCCACTTTAATGTCAGATAACACCTTTTCCTCAAGGTAACAGTTATAGTCTTTTAATGTTGAGTTTGATTAAAGATTTTAAAGGGTTTAAATGCCACTCATAAATAGCAGAGGCAAGGGACAGTGACAATGCACTAGCTAGTCTGACCATATATAAAATCAGTGCACAAGCCCCCTCTCCACCCAAGCTAATACCAGGGAGGGCCAGGCATTAGGTGCTGGTTACTCAGCAGGTAGGCCTATAGGCTCCCCCAAACCTCCCATCCTTGGCTCACAAGGATGATGTTGCAGACACTACAAGAAACTATCAAGCTTGAGCGGGACTCGAACCCCAGTCCGGCGATCTTTAGGCCACCACAGCCCTTCATTTGGTGATCTTGCTTTTTTTTTTTTTATGATATTAATTTCAACGCTGCGTTAGTTACCTGCCTTTACCCGACAGAAATTATATTTCCGTGTTATAAAATAGCGCAGTTAAGCTGCGCTATTTATTTCAATACAAAGGGGCTTTCTTCCAAAAATGATGCTAATAGGCTGCCCACCATATCATACTGACTACAACAAATTTGGTTTTGATATTAATTAAAATAGTTTTCCTGCCATAATAGCTTCGTTAAAAGTTTGCAACGCAATGACTATGTTAAAGTATCAATTTATGATATCTACAATTAAATTTCCAATTATGATAAAAAATAAATCTTTCATAATGACTACAATAAACTTTTTCTAACCCCCCCCCCTCCAAAAAAACGTTTTTGTTGACGGCTATAAAGTTTTCTTTCTACAATTACTATAATAACGTTATGGCTATAAAATATCACTCTTACCATTATGATTTTAAAATCCGAACTTCATAAAAAAATGCAATTAACCTTCCACGTATCCTCAACAATTTATCCAAACCGGCAACCCACAACATTAAGTACACACCAGCTGTTTGCTTTTAGCATGTTGTCTAAATCCTTCCACTTACGAACCGGGATGCTGCCAGTAATAGCCGAAAGCAATTCCGTTCTTGCACGTGATAACCGAGAAGATTTAACCGAAACGATAGCATAAGCACGGTTGAGATACCTCTTATACCTAGATCGTGAGCATAAGGGTTGATTCACACTATCGGTTCGGTCACGCTCCAATCTCGGTTCGCTCTCGGTTCGGTGTTCACAGCTTCGGTTCGCTCTCGGTTCCGTCTAGGTACTGGGGTATTTACACCTTCAGTTCGGTCTAGGTACTGGGGTGTTAATACCTTCGGTTCGCTCTCGGTTCAGTCTAGGTACTGGGGTGTTTACACCTTCGGTTCGCTCTCGTTCGGTCTAGGTACTGGGGTATTTACACCTTCGGTTCGCTCTCGGTTCGGTCTAGGTACTGTTGTGTTTACACCTTCGGTTCGCTTTCGTTCGGCCTAGGTACTGGGGTATTTACACCTTCGGTTCGCTCTCGGATCGGTCTAGGTACTGGGGTATTTACACCTTCGGTTCGCTCTCGATTCGATCTAGGTACGAGGATGTTCACACCTTTGGTTCGCTCTAGATCCGATCAGTTCTTGGCAAAATTATAGATGTAAGGAAAAAGTATAATTGTATAGGAATATTGTTCAGT
>NC_090732.1:167633931-167636431 GCF_036898095.1 Palaemon carinicauda | reverse complement strand
AAACTTTAATTGAAAGCGCTTTTACCCCAAACCGGTTATTCTTCCGCTTACGTAAAATAGCACTAGCTTCCCGTCCCATCAAAACAACTTTTAATAACTTTCAACTACTGTTATGCCAAATATTACCATTCACATTACCTCTAAAGATTTTAGGATAAGTTTATGATATACACACATACACATACAAATCCACTCGCTTCTAGTCTACTGCAGGACAAAGGCCTCACATATATCAATTCATGTCTGGGGTTTGACCAGTTTTCATCACCACGCTGGCCAGTGCGGTTTGGTGATGGGTGATATTCTTGTCTCATCGCTCACAGCAAACCAACCTAGTATGGGGGCCCCTGAGTAGTATAGCTTTGCTGATCATGGCAATACGCAAACCCTTCTACGGTGTTGATGTATCCCTACTCAGAAAGGGATATATATATATATATATATATATATATATATATATATATATATATATATATATATATGTATATATATATACATACATACAGGGATGATGGAGGAAAGGAAAACAAGCTGGAGATATATAACAATAATTAAGGACTATGAAAATGAACGAGGATTCCTGATAATTTTTCATTAATGTAAATAGCTGAACATTGCCACTTACCCATGGCATATAGCCTTTTATGACCACCCAATACCAAAAAAAAACTTGCAACGGGAAAAAACTTTCAACAGATGAATACTTGCAACAAAAAAACTTGTAACAGGAAAAAAACTTGCAACAGACATTGGGGCCCTGGTATGAGTGACAATGGATTTAATTGTACGAATCAACTCAATTTGAAATACAATGCATCAAGGTTATAAGATTGTAGAATACATTTTTGTGTAAAGATTATATATATATATATATATATATATATATATATATATATATATATATATAAATATATATATATACATATATATATATATATATATATATATATATATATATACACACATTCACCGGCACACTCACATATATACATATATGCAGTATATATATATATATATATATATATATATATATATATATATATATATATATATATATATATATATAAATGTGTGTGCGCGCGCGCGTGCGTGCCTGTGTAACACTAGCCGAAGTCCACCAGTCGAATATCCATTCCTACAAATAATAAAACAGAAAAAACAATTAGGATTGAAGCTACACGAGAATCGTTTTGCCATCCATAAAAAAAAAAAACAAGACAAACGGAAAAAAAATTAAACATTCTTTAGATCACACGATAATTTCGCATAAGATGACGCAAGAGAGCTTCCCATCCATCATCTGAATCTCTGCTACGCACCACAAAGCAGTCATTGAGAATCCTCAATGTTTCTTCGCTTGTCCTTGGAGTACGAAGAACACCCCCACCAAAAAAAAAAGGGAACCCTAGTTGTATAAAACGTAATTCCCAAACAGTCAGAACTTTTCCTACTGGCTTCTTTAATAACAAGAGAGTTCCGAATCTTAATCATTCTCACCACTACACTTGAAGGAGATTAAGAGGGCACTTAAACCATAAAAGGAGTGACGCTATCACTCGTTTATGCGGCAATCCACATGGCCTCAAGCGACGGGGGTACAGATATTTTGATTATGATGAGAGGATATGATAAATCTGCCCCCACGCGAAGAGGGGCTTCCTTGTTGGTCGTCTAGAGAGCTGTTTTCATAGATGTATGTCTTCACTGAAAGGAAAATTAGAGATCGTAGAACACTGTTGTTCGTCGAGTACAGAAACTATATCTGATCGTAAAGTTTGATAACACGGATTGCAAGAGACTGAATTAATCAACCACTTGGTTGTTGCTGAGAGAAGATATATAGTTTGTCGTATAGAGCAGATGGAGAAAATAGAAAAAAAGGAGAGAGAGAGAGAGAGAGAGAGAGAGAGAGAGAGAGAGAGAGAGAGAGAGAGAGAGAGAGAGAGAGAGAGAAATGTAATTTGTCAGAATGAGTACAGAAACATCGAGTACAGAAACGATATCTGTTTAAAAACACAGATTGCAAGAGATTCGGTAAATTAATCAGCCACTTGCTTGTTGCTGAGGGAAAATAGTTTGCCGTATAGAGAAGATGAAGAAAAAAGAAGAAAAGTAGAGAGAGAGAGAGAGAGAGAGAGGAGAGAGAGAGAGAGAGAGAGAGAGAGAGAGAGAGAGAGAGAGAGAGATGTATTTGGCAGAATGTGTACAGAAACATCGAGGACAGAAACGATATCTGATCTTAAAGTTTAATAACACGGATTGCAAGAGACTGTAAATTAATCAACCACTTGCTTGTTGCTGAGGGAAGATATATAGTTCGTCGTATAGAGAAGATGGGAAAAAAGTAGAGAGAGAGAGAGAGAGAGAGAGAGAGAGAGAGAGAGAGAGAGAGAGAGAGAGAGAGAGAGAGAGAGAGAGAGGAGGGTGGGGAATGTAATTTGTCAGAATGAGTACAGAAACGTCGAATACAGAAACGATATCTGATCGTAAAGTTTAATAA
>NC_090732.1:167611431-167621431 GCF_036898095.1 Palaemon carinicauda | reverse complement strand
TATGGTTCCTTTCTTTGATTGCGCAATTTCCTTACGGCTCCTCTTTTGGATCGCACAGTCCCATTTTTATTACCTTCCAGAACTACATAATTCCAGTTTGGTTCCAGTCCTGGATTGCACCATCCATTCTTTTTTCTTTTCCATATGGTTGTAGTTTTTTCCACACATCCTGGACAGCGCAATTCCCTTTTTTTTTGCTTCCTTTCTGGATAGTGGACTTTTTCTCCCTCCCCCCCTTCGTTTCTGGATCGTGCATCTATCTGCTCATTCCATTTCTGGATTGCAAAGTCTTCCTATTATCCATTTTTGGGTTGCTCAATTCGAATTTGGTCCCCAACCCAGATTGCGCAATTCCCTCTTCGCAACCCATCAACGTTGCACTTTCTCCCTGTTCTCATTCCATCGCTAATCTTCCTCCTTCCCCTACTCGTTAATCCACTTTTACGCCATACCTCCCCTAAAAGCACAATGACATTGGTCTGAATAATATTATAGCCTCGAAAGCAGAGCCAAGTTCCTCAAGCGCGCCTGCTTGCAAAATGAAGACTTGCCCCAGTGGGAATCGATATATCCCGCAGAGCGTCAGAATAATAACAGTTTCGACGTGACTTTAAAATGAAACAATCCCAGCTGGAATTAATAATGTCTTAGCGTCAGAATATTATCGCAAATTCCGTTTCTGGATGAAAAGGAATTGTCAGCTGAATAGATTAGGGTCTGACTTACAGACTATCACAGAATTGCTGTTATTTGGCTATCCTCGGTAATTCTTCTTTTACTATTGTACGCGACCCGTCAAATATTGGCTGAATATTCAGGTAGATATGCACACACACATCCAACCTTTCCCACCCCCTCCCCCTTTCCTAACTACGACGCTCTGTTTAGGCAATTTGTGGAGATTGTGGTTTCCGAGTGCATCTCTCGGGGTTACCTCCTGTTCTTAGCTTCCGTGGAGACGGGACTTAGGCACTGATCATAGTATATATGGTCAATCTCTAGGACATTGTCCTGCTAAATAGGGCAATGTGACTGTCCTTAGACGGAAATGAAGAGTGGGATCTTGTTACAGCGTTCTTAAATGGATGTTTGAAAGGGAGATAAATTCATCTGGAAAAGCAAGTTATGAATTTAATTTTGACGTGTACAATGGGCTCCGCAAAGCTCTAGAAGAGTTGGAAGACCCAGGTCTACATGGCTGAGAACTATGAAGCGTGAAGTAGGAGACGATGAATGGAGAAGTATTGATTTAAAAGCTCAAGATAGAGGAATCTAACTGAGGCTCTTCGCGTCAATAGACGTAGGAGATGATGATGATGGCACCGATTCAAGGTTAACAAGCTATGCAGGTCGGTCATAAATTAAACATAAATGTGATGAAGGGAAAGTCAAGTTTTTCAAAAAAAAAAAAAAAAAATTGCTAATATCACAGGTTTCCCAAATTACCCTTAAGGCTCAGGTGTGGCCAATTTAGATATGACGCTGCATCTATAAAAATGCATGCAGCTTTAAAAGATTTATTGCAGGTATTAAATATTCTAATAGTGGTATCGATACGTTAATAAAGGTGTCTAGGATATTAAATTTGAGGGAGGCAAAATGTTGGTGGCAACATTATCAAAAGTGGTGATATATCCCTTTATAAAACGGATTAATGATATTCTGAAATTGAAGTGAAGCAACTTTCGTCTCTCTCTCTCTCTCTCTCTCTCTCTCTCTCTCTCTCTCTCTCTCTCTCTCTCTCTCTCTCTCTCTCTTTGTAGATATATATATATATATATATATATATATATATATATATATATATATATATATATATATATATATATATATATATAATAAATTTGAGTGGGGTAACCTTAACGTAGTGAAAGGGTTTGCGTGGGGCCACGATTAGCAAACTTATGCTAAAAAGGGCCACCCATACTATAGTCAATTTCTTATAGCGATGCAGATTTGCACCAACTCGCAGCGGTGCCCTTTTAGCTCGGAAAAGTTTCCCGATCGCTGATTGGTTGGACGAGATAATTCTAACCAATCAGCGATCAGGAAAATTTTCCGAGCTAAAAGGGCACCGCTGCGAGTCGGTGCAAATCTGCCTAGATAAAAGAAATGGACTTTAGGTTAGTTTGCTGTGAGCGATCAGAATAGTCTTGCACCATCACCAATCCGCAATGGCCAATGTGGTGATAAATATAGCCTACCACCAAACATGGATAAGGAATGTCTGAGGCCTTTGTCCTGCAGATAACTAGAAACAGCTGCATTTGTTGTTGTTATTGTTATTGTACATAGGGCCCGGTATTTTTTCATTTTTTTTTTTCTGTCTGACTTGCTATTAATGTGATTTCTTAAATTTCCAAAATTAGTTTCGGTAAATAGTCGTAGAAAAATGTTTCCAGAACATTTTAATGATTGAGCTTATCAGTTTGGGGGAAATCAAGTAAATTCGGAATAACTGATATAAACTTATTTATGAATTTGTTTGTGATAGTTTAAAGGGATAGGAAGGAATGAGTAATTTGACTATTTTTCTCTCCTAATTATTCTTTATAACGGAATGTGTCGTAAAACAGAATTAAAATAATAATATGTATAGATGTATTCAAATTTAAAGAAATGATGGTTTAAATGATAAAATTGGGTAAAATCTGAAAAAAAAAAACTAAAAATATTTAGTATTAATACCCCAACATAACCTGATTAAACATCTAAACCTCATGATAGGTTATACGCTTATGTAATACAATAGATATTTTTAGGCCTAAACCCTAAATAATAAGGTTGTGGTTCCATAATAGGGATGTAGTGGCCAATGTGGTAACGTCCCTGCCTGGTGAACGCCAGCCTAGGGTTCAAGTCCTGCTCAAACCCGTTAGTTCTTTTGGTCACTGCAAACTCACCATCCTTGTGAGCTAAGGATGGGGGGTTTGGGGGAGCCTCGAGGTCTATCTGCTGAGTCATCAGCAGCTATTTCCTGACCCTACTTGGTCCTAGCTTGGTTGGAGAGGGGTTTTGGGCGCTGTTGAATCAGTAGAACTTCAAAAGTTTAAAGTTGCAGCAAATGTTTTTATGTTGAACTGGCTGACATAAGTCTTTTTGTAGTTTATATATGACATCTGTTTTGACGTTGTTACTGTTTTTAGAATGATTTATTGTTAATTTGTTCTCATTTATGTATTTCCTTATTTCCTTTTCTCACTGGGCTATTTTTTCCCTGTTGGAGCCCTTCGGCTTATAGCATCTTGCTTTTCCAACTAGGGTTGTAGCTTGGCTAGTAATAATAATCATGATAATATAGTTAGTCTCGAGGGCATTGTCTTACTTAATAGGGAAATGTCACTGTCCCTCGCCTCTGCTATTAATGAGTGGCCTTTATACCTTTAATAAAATACCGAGAGTTTATATTTGCTATTAAAAATGGTGTCCACTGAAATTATCTGTACACATAACCCTCGGAATAGTTTTTCATGTGACAGATCGCTTTACCACCGGCCCTTCTTGCATCACTCTCGTTAGGCAATCTTAATAATTTAATCCTGCTCCATTAAAACTGAAGGACTTTCATTGTTGAGTTGCCAGATACGCACCAGAAGCAGATTGGAGTTGATTTCAATCCTCACTCATTCGGCTGGGTTACGAATCTTACTCTGAATCGTGTACATTCATGCTAGAGCCAACTCTTTTTCATAATTGAGTCGTAAAGTTAGTATGTGCGATTTTAGCTTTTGCAGTTATGCGAATCGAGTGTTGATTGCGTGCGGTTTTTTTTTTTTTTTTTTTTTTTTTTTTTTAGTGGATTCTGGATATAGTTTTAGCGGATAAATTTTTCAAGTTCCTAATAATGAGTTTGGTTAAATACTTCCATTCACCTGAATATTACTGTATATGTTTTAATAATAAAGCCCTAATATCTCTCAAAAGACATGTCCAATACGCTACAGTAGAAAGGTAAGGTTCATGTTCATCTCTCTCTCTCTCTCTCTCTCTCTCTCTCTCTCTCTCTCTCTCTCTCTCTCTTTATACGGAAGTTGCTCAACTATGGTGATTTCTGTATGCTGCACATTTCACAAGAAACATCCAATACGCTACAGTAGAAAGGTAAAGATCAAGTTCATATCATCTCTCTCTCTCTCTCTCTCTCTCTCCTCTCTCTCTCTCTCTCTCTCTCTCTCTCTCTCTCTCTTTATAAGGAAGTTGGTCAACTATGTGATTTATGTATACTGCTCATTTCACAAGAAATATCCAATACGCTACAGTAGAAAGGTAAAGATCAAGTTCATATCATCTCTCTCTCTCTCTCTCTCTCTCTCTCTCTCTCTCTCTCTCTCTCTCTCTCTCTGTCCCATACACCAAGACAGTGTCTATTTGTTTTCGGAGAATGTATGTACCACCCTAGTTGAATCCCACACCGGAACAACCCTTGAAAACATTTAAGAACCTCTATGATTCATCTCCGGGGGATTCCCCTGATACAAAAGTAAACAAATAGTAGGAAAGACCGCAATTAGAAGGACCAGCCAAACCAAGGCGTCTGTCAAGTGAGAGAGAGAGACATCTGAGAACTTGACTTTTCGAGGGGCAAGACTAGACATCCTCGAGGAGGTCGGTCGAGGATAGTTTTCATCTGGAGGAATTGCTATTCGATGGTTTGATTTATAAATGTATGATACTAATTGGTTTAGCTTTTGATTACTCAATCTAAACAGATGATATACACTTAACAAAAACTGTAATTTTATTGCCTAGATTATTATTATTTTTTTTTCTCATTATTATTATAATTATTATTATTATCATTATTAATAGAGAGAGAGAGAGAGAGAGAGAGAGAGAGAGAGAGAGAGAGAGAGAGAGAGAGAGAGAGAGAGAGAGAGAGAGAGAGAGAGAGAGAGAGAGAGAGAAGCCTTTGGAGTAAATTGCCAATATTTAATGACGTGAAGGGGATAAATATATTTGCATAAATCTCTTTGATTCTCCGAAAAAAATATACTGTTCTCAGCCGTATTTCAGTAAAATACAGACGACCGTAATTTTACCATACTTTGTTATTATTTTTTACGGGTTGGTGACCGTAATATCACACCTTTGCGTCAATACGTCGGTTTCTAAAACTAAAAATCCTGGAATAAAGGTTTCCTGGCATTTACCGTTTTTTTAATGCAAATTTGTAACAGCGTGGTGTCAGTGACCTGAGATGATATGATGACAGAGAACCTCAGATCAATCAATTAAGCAATCAATCTTTCCAAAGGCTTTCCCGGTGCAAGAACTCAGTGAGTTGTTAGTGTCCCTTGACTAGATCAGTCTCGAAGAAGGGAAAATTGAATAAGAGTTCAGGGGGAAAAAAAGTGGGATTAACCTCGAAGAGACTAGATCCTTGACCTTGGAAAAGTGGATTGGTATAAAGAAATCGGAAAAAATACCGAAATGTTTATATTAGTGCCCATGAGTAGACCAGTCCCGAAGAGGGGAAAAATTGAATAAAGGTTCGAAGGAAAAAAAGTATTTGATCCAGAGTGAAGCTATATACTTGACCCTTGAAAAGTGGTATGGAGTAAGAAATCAAAAAAATACAGGAATGTTTATGATAGTGTCCTTGACTAGACCAGTCCCGAAGAGGGAAAATTATGAGTTCAGGGAAAAAAGTGGCCTAACCTCGAAGAGACTATATCCTTAAACCCTTGAAAATTGGATTGGTATAAGAATATGGAAAAATAAAGGAAGGTTTGGAGTTCCAAAGCTTGTTAGTAAAGAGAAAGAAGCTCACTAAGCAGTGCAATCTGAAGGACGTTACGACGCGCCTTAAGAGGAGTGGCAATGACGGAAGTGATCTCTGCAGTTTTGTTTTTGCCAGTTTGAGAGAGAGAGAGAGAGAGAGAGAGAGAGAGGAGAGAGAGAGAGAGAGAGGAGAGAGAGAGAGAGAGAGAGAGAGAGAGAGAGAGAGAGGAAATTTAGCCATTTATTGCAGCATCATATACATTTGATAAATACCAGTATTAAACAAAAGTAGGAAGAAAACATCAGCTAGAGAGAGAGAGAGAGAGAGAGAGAGAGAGAGAGAGAGAGAGAGAGAGAGAGAGAGAGAAAAGTTTTATAAATTTTCTGCAGCCATATACAAAAGTAAGAAAGAAATAATTAACAAAGCAGGCATTGAGAGAGAGAGAGAAGAGAGAGAGAGAGAGAGAGAGATGAGAGAGGAGAAGAGAGAGAGAGAGAGAGAGAGAGAGAGGGGTTACAATAACAGTCTAGGGGAGTAATTGAATCAATCAGAAAAGGCCAATAAAAAACAAACAAATACAGAGGGAAATTCAAATTGCGTGGCCAATGAGAAGTGTGGCAGGAAGTGAGGGTGGGAGCAAGCAGACAAGGGGACATTGAGGATCTTTTTTTCTTTTTTAGTTCTTTTTTTTCAATATATTCCGATTTAGTCTTTATCAGGGAGAGTCGTCTTAATTCCCCTGTTCATCTGACTTGATATGATTATTACCCGATATATTTTTATTTAAATCAAGCAGTCAATTAATACATAGATGAGACGTCAGACGTTACAAATCAGGTTTGCCTATTTAGTCAGTTATCAAATTAATTATTTAATTTATTATCAAAAAAACATCAATATAACTGATAAATGATGTCGAATGGACAACAAAATCAACAACGTGCTGTGGTGGCCTGTACGGAACATCCCTGCATAGCGATCTGCCGGACTGGGATTCGAAACCCCGCTTAAGCTCGATAATTTCTAGTAGTGTCTACAACCTCACCACCCTTGAGAGCTAAGGAGGGTATTATGGGGTAGCCTATAGGTCTATCTGCTGAGTCTTCAGCAGCCATTGCCTGGCCCTTCCTGATCCTAGCTTGTTAGGAGAGTTGTCATGGGCACTGGTCATATGTATATACGGTCAGTCTCTAGTGCATTGTCTCCTGCTGAAGCTTGTCACTCTTTCTTACCTCTGCCATTCATGAGCGGCCTTTAAACCTTAAATCTGTTTTAACATAGAATCTGAATGCATCATTGTTACTATTCTGCGTTTTTTCATAAATACAGCTTTACTCCGCTGGCATCTCAGGCCTCAATGGAACCTATTGCCAGACAGCCTTGTCTCCTAATGTCTGCTGCAGATAGGTACATATGTTAGTTACCGAAGATATTGTGACCAACAAAAAACGATTTGATTTCTTTAATTTTACTGCTGCTAATCCTTTTCTAGCTTCTGTGTAGAGTGGGCTGGGCGCTGATCATATGATTATATGGACAGTCTCTAGGGCATTGTCCTGCTAACCTATGTCATTGTTAGTGTCCCTTGCCATTAACGAGCTGCCTTTAAACCTATAAACTGAAAGACCTAATTGTAATCTCTGACTAATTATATGGCATACTGATTTGCTTCCCCTGCACAGGATATCATACTCGTAAAAATTCCATTTGGAAGAATAGGACAAAGTATTCATTACATTTTGGCATTTTATTGACGAATGTGAATAATTATGAATAATTATAATGTGATTATTCGAATTTCATCTAGGCCGTGAATATCAAGTAGGTTGAAACCAAAGTTTTCACCATTGTTTTCAACCAAATGGTAAAATTTAGCCATAAAGACAAAACGGCACCTCAAGAATAAATATTTTCTCTGTCTATATGTTCATTAATACAGAAAACAAATAGTCTAGAAGAAGCCTGAAGTTTTAGGTTTTTAAAGAAAATTTAAATTTTAGGTTTTTAAAGAAACCATAGTCCAAATAATGGGATAGATAATTAAAGAAAATTTAAATAACAAAAGAACTGTGCCTTCCAAAAGTATCTTGATTCCAAAACTTTTATAAATTAATAAAAAAAAAAAAAGACGTCGAGCAGCATGAAATCTGAGAGTTTCAGAGATAAAATATTCAGATAGATTTTTTACATACCATGACATGTTAGACATTGGAGACCTTTCCTCTGAACATTTTTGGGTTTTCTTCTTTATTATTAGTCTCCTTTATTATTTTCAGATAGTTTATGTTGGTTCTTTTACCATATATATATATATAATATATATATATATATATATATAAATATATAATATATATATATATATATGTATATATGTATATATATATATATATATATACACACATATATATATATATATATATATATTATATATATATATATATATATATATATATATATATATATATATATATATGTATGTATAATATGAAAATGTATATTTATAATATATACAGTATATGTATATATATATAATATATATATACTATACTATATATATATATATATATATATAGATAGATAGATAGATAGATAGATAGATATATTTCATTGGAATTAAAGGTGATGGTAATTCTATTTTTGAAAAAAAAAATTATTGAATTTCTAGATGGCGCCATCACTTAAAGCCATTTTCTAAGCATCAAATACTGTGACAAAATGGAACTTGCGTTTGTTTTTCCTTCTTGATATCACTTCAAACAATTTTGAAAAAGAGAGAACAAATTTAGCAACTTGGTGCAAACAAATATCTTGATAAAAAAAAAAAAATGGCCTAAAGTGCTTTCGAATAACATCACATATGTCTCACCAAACGCACCTATAAGATAGTACCCTTATTGCTCGATGTAAATGTTATAAATTAGTAATAAATATTCGTTTATAATTTACCACACATTTTCTAGGCTTCTTTAACCTTATTGTTTTGGCATCAGGAGCTGCTGAAAAATCTGTTTATAGTTTAGACAGCACTTTATACATATACCTTTCAAGTTGAAAACTTCTCTAAATGGATGGGATTTCACAAGAAACTGTTCATGCCACTAAGTGATAGCATATTACCCACTCACAGTCCCTATTATTATTATTATTATTATTATTATTATTATTATTATTATTACTTGTCAAGCTACAAACATACTTGGAAAAGCAGTATGCTATAAGCCCAGGGGCTCCAACAGGGAAAATAGCCCAGAGTGAAAGAATATGCAACTTTAAGAATTCTTTTCATTAAAACTGTTTATGGTGAGGATAAAAAATTACTACCTATTTCTCAAAGACGTGATTCCATTTTTTATCGTTCATGAATTGCAAAGCCAAGGGGCAATGACAATGCTCTAGCAGGACAATGCCCTATAAACCGACTATATATCCATATGATCAGCTTCCAAGCCCCCTCTCTCCCAAGGTTGGACCAGGGAGGGCCAGGTTATGGCTGCTGATAACTCAACAGGTAGACCTGTAGGCTTCCTCAAACACCCCATCCTTTGCTTGCAAGGATGGTGAAGTTACAGAAACTACCAGAAACCATCGATTTTGAGCGGGATTCGATCTCCCGTTCAACAGAATGCCAGGCAGGGATGTTTTCGTAATTGACACTAGATTATTTGAATTAGCCAAAAGGCCCAACCGAAGAGTGGTGTATATATATTATCTCAGAAGGCTGGTGAGGTTACAAACACTACTAGAAACTATCGAGTTTGAGCATGAGTCGATCTCCCGTCCAACAGAACGCCAGGCAAGGACGTTTGCGTAATTGATACTAAATTATTAGTATCCAAAGACCAAACTGAAGAGTGTTTAAAGGTTTAAAGGTCAATGATGAATGGCAGAGGCAAGGGACAGTAGCATTGCCCTAGCAAGCAGGAAATTGCCTTAAAGACTGACCATATATTATATGATCAGTGTCCAAGCCCCCTCTCCACCCAAGCTAGGACCAGGGAGGGCCAGGCAGTGGCTGCTGATGACTCATAAGATAGACCTATAGGCTCTGCCAAGCCCCCCAACCTTAGCTCACAAGGATGGTAAGGTTGCAGACACTGAATGAACTAACGAGTCTGAACGAGACTCGAACCCCCGTCTTGCAAACACCAGGCAGAGACATTACCAATCCGGCCACATCTATATTAGTCTTATTCCAACATGGGAAAGAGAAGAAGGATCAATTATCCCGAACACTCGAGATGATCCAAGGGCTCTTGGACACATTCATTAATGTGAGTC
>NC_090732.1:167601431-167608931 GCF_036898095.1 Palaemon carinicauda | reverse complement strand
GAATATATATTTATTTTTCAAACTTCATTATTTAACCCACCTGGAAAATAAGTATTTTTCGCTACCCTGGGTAAAGGAAATGCTGAATCATTATGTCATATTTATTTAGATTTTAAGGACACTAGTACCAGCAATGTCTACAAAGGAGTAAATAGAATCGTGTTTGTTTAAAAAAAGGTGATGGATTTTTTTAATGACCTCTTATAGTACCACATCAACTCCATAGAAATAGCAATTCGCTATTATTTATTCATAATAGGTCAGAATTTTGTCTTTTTCTTAAAATGAAAGGATATAATAAATTTATCTTTATATTGCTTCAGTTATCAGTTTATTATCTTATTATTTTTCTCTTGCCTAACGCTTGGGAAATTTAAGTACTAATGACTTGCCCTTTCCGTCTGACCCTCATGATGTACCTTTAAATCCGAAAAAAAAAAATTACGAAGAGTAAATGGGTAAAGAAACAGAATTTATACACTATACCTTCCTAAGAAAATCTATTTTAGTTAAAAGAGAGAGAGAGAGAGAGAGAGAGAGAGAGAGAGAGAGAGAGAGAGAGAGAGAGAGAGAGAGAGAGAGAGAGAGAGAGAGAGAAATGGTCAAGATCATTGTTTCACCATAGTGCAAAGTCCAAGTCATGGGTTAAGACATCAACCAGTGGTTAGATTCATACTTTCTCTCTCTGTCAGTTGATTAAATATTTACTTAGCATTAAGGAAGAACTAAGACTCGAATATTTGCCCAATCCAGGCTTTACTGTAGTCGGTATAAGCACTTCCTATTCAAGTGAAAACAGAACATCCAAAAGATAAGTGTGAATGCAAATTGAATTTGATGACCTAAGTGATTTACCTCATGGTCAAGAAATATTTTTTTCATTCAAGGTAAATTCTAGAAAACAAATTGCTTACTTTCAGATATTTCTAAATGATGTTCCTGAGTAAGAACAGTAACATATAAGGTATCAAAATATACAACAATATTATGGTATGTTTAAAACCATAATTGAATGGTAGATTACCAAACCGTAACAAAACTATTGAAAAACTAGTTCAGGAACATGTTTTTTTTATAGTCATTAAACTCTGAAGCAGCGTAGAGAGAGAGAGAGAGAGAGAGAAAGAGAGAGAGAACCTTGATTCACCCTCCGGCAGATGTTTTCTACACGGTAGAAGCCTGCAAGAGTAAGTTAATGACCCAGGGAGTGGGTCAACATCTTGCATTACTTACTCACATCCAGCGTAACGTAAAAGTTCGTTTCTATTCTAACCTCTCGTTCCTTCTTTATCCATACTTCGTATCTCTCTCTTCAATCAAACAAATTTCTTGCTCTTCTTCTTTCTGACAAGCTACCTCAATGAGTGTCCGAAAGTTCATCTCTTTCTCTTCAATAAATAAATTTCTTTTTCCTCTTCTTCTTTCTAACAAGCTACCACAATGAGTGTCCGAAAGTTCATTTCTTTCTCTTCAGTTAAATAAATTTCTTCCTCTTCTTTCTAACAAGCTACCACAATGAGTGTCCGAAAGTTCATCTCTTTCTGTTCAATTAAAAAGATTTCTTCTTCCTCTTCTTCTTTCTTTCAAATTACCACAATGAGTGTCCGAAAGTTCATCTCTTTCTCTTCAATAAGAAATAATCCTTCTTCCTTTTCTTCTTTCTGATAAGCTACCACAATGAGTGTCCGAAAGTTCATTTCTTTCTCTTCAATTAAATAAATTTCTTCCTCTTCTGTCTGACAAGCTACCCCAATGAGTGTCCGAAAGTTCATCTATTTCTCTTCAATTAGAAATAATCCTTCTTCTTTTTCTTCTTTCTGATAAGCTACCACAGTGAGTGTCCGAAAGTTCATCTCTTTCTGTTCAATTAAAAAGATTTCTTCTTCCTCTTCTTCTTTCTTTCAAATTACCACAATGAGTGTCCGAAAGTTCATCTCTTTCTCTTTAATAAATAAGTTTCTTCTTCCTCTTCTTTTTTCTGACAGGCCACCACAATGAATGTCCGAAAGTTCATCTCTTTCTCTTCAATTGAATAAATTTCTTCTTCCTCTTCTTCTGTCGGACAAACTACCAAAATGAGTGTCCAAAAGTTCATCTCTTACTCTTCAATTAAATAAATTTATTCTTCCGTTTTTTCTTTCTGACAAGCTATCACAATGAGTGTCCGAAAATTCATCTCTTTCTCTTCAATTGAATAAATTTCTTCTTCCTCTTCTTCTTTCTTTCAAACTACCACAATGAGTGTCAGAAAATTCATCTCTTTCTCTTCAATTGAATAAATTTCTTCTTCCTCTTCTTCTCTTTTTCAAACTACCACAATGAGTGTCCGAACGTTCGTCTCTTTCTCTTCAATTGAATAAATTTCTTCTTCGTCTCCTTCTTTCTTTCAAACTACCACAATGAGTGTCAGAAAATTAATCTCTTTCTCTTCAATTAGAAATAATTCTTCTTCCACTTCTGTCCGACAAGCTACCACAATGAGTGCCCAAAGAGATAGACAATTTGTCATTTCTAAAACTTTCCAAATTTACGTTGCTCATGTAAGTCTAATAACCTGTAAAGATACACGAGTCCACAAGTTTGCTTTTCCCTGCCAAGGTTTTCTTGGCAAAGTTCCGACAAAAGAGAGAGAGGCAAAATAAAACTGGTATAACCATTCAGCAATCAGGACAGACTCTCAAGGATACGACCTTTCCAGTTTTTTTTATTGGTGTTTACTCTTTTTTATTAAATATTTAATGTCTTTCACGTTTTGTGGAGGATAATTGTCATAGAGAACGTGGTTCATTTACTAAAAAAATTTTATTTTGATTGTTCATTACCTCTCTTGTAGTTTATTTCCTTGTTCCCTTTCCTGACAGGGCTATTTTTCCCTGTTGGAGCCCTTGGGCTTATGGCATCCTGCTTTTCCAACTAAGGTTGTAGCTTAGTAATAATGAAAATAATAAAATGGACTATAACACTAAATAGTAACATCATTGCAATGATTAAAGCATATATTCTTGAAACAGACCTTACAAGTCTTGGTTGCTTGGCAATTACAGTAATCACAAGGAGAATGGAACGAAGTAAGGAAAAAGGTAAACAGAGGAAAACCCTATGAATATGGAGAAGTATTTCTGCTCAATGACATAAGTAACCATCTTCAAAGGGAAGTACAGTTGGACACAGGAATTTCTGGCATACCTTGCTCTGAGGAAGTACACCCTGTCACACACTTACTGCACTATGAATAACCAAACAGATAGTATGGAGAGACATGGCAGAGGTGTTGGGCTGGGTTACACACAGGGGCTCGCCCCGAAGTGTGTAACAGGGTGCACTTACTCAGAGAGGTGTGCCTAGAATTCCTGCATCCAGCTGTACCAGAGTAAAGAGAAACAATGCGTTTGTTTGTGTAGCCTTGCTTTCCTATTAGGAAGTATGATGCCATGTACGGTTAAAAAAATTTTTTATTTTAATCGGAAATTCACCGTAAAAATATACTGTTCTCAGCCGTATTTCAGTAAAATACAGCCAACTGTAATTTCTACCCCACTTTGTTTTTATCTTTTACGGGTTGGCGGCCGTAATATCACTCCGTTTTGAAAACGGTGAATGCCTGGCAACATTTATTCCAGGAATTTTACCGTTTATATATATATATATATATATATATATATATATATATATGTGTGTGTGTGTGTATATATATATATATATATATATATATATATGTATATATATATATATATATATATATATATATATATATATATACATATATATATATATATATGTATGTATATATATATATATATATATATATATATATATATATATATATATATATATATATATAAGTGTATGCATGGACTAAAGCGAATACCAGGTAATAACAGATTCCTTACATGAAGGAAAAATCAGTATGTATGGTCTGTAACCGGATGGATGAGGAAAATAGGTTTTTATGGCCAACCTTCGATGGTTGGCCTTGATGCCAATAGACGCTTCGCTAAATTGAATTTTAGATAGAAACTGGAAGCCAATCTCAATCTAGTGCTAATAATAGGCTCGTTATATAGTTTATATATGACAGATTTGTTTTAACATTGATACTGATCTTAAAATTTTTAATTTTATTTTTTCTATTAATTACTTATGGTTTATTTGCTATTTCTTTATTTCCTTTCCTCACTGGGCTGCTTTTCCCTCTTGGAGCCCTTGGGATTGTATCATTCTGCGTTTCAAACAAGGGTTGTTGCGTGGGTAATAATAATAATAATAATAATAATAATAATAATAATAATAATAATAATAATGATAATAATAATAATAATGATAATAATGAAAATAATAATAATAGTATTAATAATAATAATAATAATAATAATAATAATAATAATAATAATAATAATAATAATGTGCCACAATGAAAACAGAGTCGCTAAGTGAGTGAGAAGAAGTATTTTTATATGGGTGATTATACACACGTTATTATAAGCACTGTGGTTAGATGACAGTGAGTAGCAATGAGGCCAGAGATTTAAGGATATGAGTAAACGAGTTACATTACATTTCTTGAAATATGATGAACCATCAGAGCTACAAATACCAAATTCATTTCAAGGCTCCTTTGCAGTGATAACGAGCTAACATATTTGTAAAATAACTACGAAAATTACAGTAATTATTATTATTATTATTATTATTATTATTATTGTTGTTGTTGTTGTTATTATTATTATTATTATTAGCTAAGTTACAATTGGAAAAGCAGGATGCTATAAGCCCATGGGCTCAAATTGCGAAAAATAGCCCTGTGAGGAAAGAAAATAAAGAAAATAAATAAACGATATGAGAAAAAATTAACAATAAAATATTCTAAAAACAGTAACAACATCAAAACAGATATGTCAAATATAAACTATAAAAAAGACTTATGTCAGCCTATTCAACATAAAAACATTTGCTGCAACTTTGAACTTCAATAATTGCTTATCAAATTTATTGAAAGAGAGGTGATTATTTCATAACAATTTATGAGTTACATCTACCAAGGTAACCTTAAACGGAAATAAAGTGACTCAGAATAGTCAGTCCAAAGATAGTGATGTACTTAGAGTATTAAGAAGTTGTCCACGAATACTCCTTAAACGAAAAACATTTATTAATCCAGTCAAATGAATGTTTATTTACTTGTATATTTTTGTACTCGTTTGTAGGGACAACTACATTTTAGTATATCATTCAGCATTGGTTTGCATTTAAAAACCTATCCTTACATTACCCAAAACTAGCATGTTCAATATAAAGTCTTTGTCTAGTACACACAGAGCAACACCCATCATACGTTCATGATGACATCCAGTGCTAATATTGTAGACAATTGTAATCTGTATACACTTAAGCTTATGTTATCATAAACATACCAGTTTTATCGTTATGTATTTATGAAGAGTAAATACTTATAGGCACATACAAGACAATCACTTATGAATTGTAATTAACTCTGATTCTTATCACTTACCTGAATCTCTAGCTAATGATCAATGAGCCACTTAATAGAATCGGTGCAGTCGGAATCTATTAAAGAATTTCAGCTTGTAAAGGTCGGCAGCTTTTTGTGAGAATGTGTAAATAAATACTGGTGCAAATCCAACTAGAGCCCTTTTTACTTGACACGATATGATTCAGTTACATTTACAACATACTCATCAGCCGGAATCTCTTGAATTGATATTGTAGGGGATTGTAACATGTTAAAATAACGTTAATTTCATTTGTTGTCACTCATTCACACAAGGTGTAAAAAGCAATGTGATTTCATACACTGTTATAAAAAACGTAATTTTAATCGAAAATCTCCGGTAAAAATATACTGTTCTGAGCCGTATTTCAGTAAAATACAGGCGACCGTAGTTTTACCCTACTTTGTTATTATCTTTCACGGTTTGGTGACCGTAATATCACTCCTTAACGTCAATATATCCTTTTTTTAAATGGTAATTGGCTGGAAACATTTATTCCAGGATTTTTACCGTTTTTTATGACAAATTTTTAACAGTGCACATCTGCCTTCGTAAAGGGCCAGTTCAGTATGATACTTCAAATGAACCGGATGTTTTTCCTTATTTTTCCTGTCATCAGGATTTTGAATCCCATGGTGTAAGGTCATAGAAAACGAGAGCACAACAAAAAACAATCCGTCAATGCAGTTGATATTTGACCATTATTTTTACACTTAAAAAAAATCTGTTTTAATACGCGAAACACATTTAATTGAGTCTTAACACAGTCACTTTTGATCCAATACCGTATTATAAAATATTTTACTTTGAACAGAAAAAAATAATAAATTCTTTCCGTGTAAAATATCTTTCCGGAGTTGAAAGCATTTACTTAAAAGCCACAAACATTTTGTTTTTATTTTTTTCCTCGAAAACGTTGTGCAAACAACGATTCTTTGGGTACTTATAAGGCCACAAACATACGATTTGTTTTGATCTTTTTCCTCGGAAACGTCTTGGAAACAACGATGGCCTCTTGGTCCGTGTAAAATATCTTCCCGGAGTTGAAAGCATTTACTTAAAAGGCCACAAACATACGATTTGTTTTTATCTCCTTCCTCGAAAACGTCTTGGAAACAACGATCACCTCTTGGGAATAAAGCAGCAAAGGAAACCGTCGCTGACACGAGCCAAGCTTTCGACGTCGGAGCAGTGCCCGCACTGCTGCTCTGTTCACGGGCAACCACCAATCAGTACTGGAGAAGAAGAAGAAGAAGAGGGGCGCTCGACTTGGTAGCCCATGTCGTTTCCTCCTGCCCAATACTACCGCACGAGTGGGTACGCCTACCCTCGTCCCAGACAGTGCCCGTGCTAGCGTCGGGTATCCTTCGAGGGGATATCCTTCGGGGATATCCTTCGAGGAGTTTATTTGTAGATTACGTTTTTTTTGTTCTTCCGCTGGTTTCCCGTCGAGAACGTCCATAATGCCATCGTAGAGTGGTTTAAAGGCTACTCATGAATGGCAGAGGCGAGGAACAGTGCCATTGGACTGGTTAGCAGAACAATGCCATAATGACTGACCATATATACATATGATCAGCGCCGAAGCCCCCTCTCCATCCAAACTAGGACCAAGGAGGACCAGCCAATGGCTGCTATTGACTCGACAGGTAGACCTATACGCTCCCCCAAACTCCTCACCCTTAGCTTACAAGTATGGTAAGATTGCAGACACTACAAGAAACTATCGAGCTTGAGCAAGACTCGAACCCCAGACAGGGAGGTTTCCAATAGTGGTTTTGCCCGGCATCGAGACATCTGGTTGGCGTTTTCGATGTTATTAAACTAAATTTTTATCGAATTTCGATTCCTTTCAATTTTGGGTTATTTCAGCTCTCTCCATTTTTAGGTGGGTATTGTCAAAGGAGGAGACATGTCCTGTGATTAGATTATTATTATTATTATTATTATTATTTCTATCAAAATAATTACTATAGTGGGACAAATTTTC
>NC_090732.1:167588931-167591431 GCF_036898095.1 Palaemon carinicauda | reverse complement strand
CAAATGAAACAATGTCATTTGAAATAAGATAACAACAGAAATTTGACAAATTATGTTTAGAGATATGGAAATTTGACAAATTATGTATAGAGATATGGAAATTTGACATATTACGTTCAGGTATTGGGAAATTTGACAAATTGTGTATAGAGATATGGAAATTTGACATATTACGTTCAGGTATTGGGAAATTTAACAAATTATGTATTGAGACATGGAAATTTGATATATGTTTAGAGATTAGGAAATTTGACAAATTATGTTTAGAAATATGGAAATTTGATATACAATGTTCAAAGTTTATGAAATTTGGCAAGTTATGTATAAAGATATGGAAATTCGACATATCATGTTCAAAGATTAGGAAATTTGACAAATTATGTTCAGAAATAAGGAAATTTGACAAACTGTGTATAGAGATATGAAAAGTTGGCATATTATGTTTGGTGATTAGGAAATTTGACAAATTAGGTATATAGATATGGAAATTTGACATATGTTTAGAGATTAGGAAATTTGACAAATTTCATATAGAGATAAGAAAATTTGATCATTATGTTCAGAGTTAAGGAAATTTGACAAATTATGTATATAGATATTAAAATTTCACAAATTAAGCATAGAGGTAAGGAAATTTGACAAATTATGTATATAGATATTTAAATTTCACAAATTAAGCGTAGAGGTAAGGAAATTTGACAAATTAAGTGTAGAGATGTAGTGGTTTCCACTATGATTTCAAATGTAAGCTTAGTAACTGGTATTTGATTTTCTTCCTTTTTTTGTCTCTGGTGTAGGGTTTGAAACAGTATGTGCCATGTTCTTAAGCTTGTGCATTTTCATATCTATAGTCCATTTCTTTTAGCGATGCAGATTTGCACCGACTTGCAACGGTGCATTTTTTAGCTCGGAAAAGTTTCCTGATCGCTGATTGGTTAGAATTTTCTTGTCCAACCAATCAGCGATCAGGAAACTTTTCCCAGCTAAAAGGGCACAGCTGCGAGTTGGTTCAAATATGCCTCGCTAAAAGAAATGGACTATAGTTCTCTTCCTTCTATGTCTTCAATGTTGATATACATCTGCACCGACAATGATATCATGCGTATGCAGCTGTTATACTTTAGTTCTCTTTTTTTTATACCCTGTATGGCAGAGTTATGTGAAATTATGATTACACTGGATTACCAAACAATTCTTCTTCAACCAAGTGGTTACTGTACTGTAATTGTTCAGTGGCCACTTTCCTCTTGCTAAGGGTAGAAGAGACTCTTTAGCTTTGGTAAGCAGCTCTTCTAGGAGAAGGACACTCCAAAATCAAACCATTGTTCTCGAGTCTTGGGTAGTGCCATAGCCTCTGTACCATGGTCTTCCACTGTCTTGGGTTAGAGGTCTCTTGCTTGAGGATACACACCGGGCACACTATTCTATCTAATTTCTCCTCCTCTTGTTTTGTTGAAATTTTTATAGTTTACATAGGAGATATTTATTTTAATGTTGTTACTCTACTTAAAATATTTTATTTTTCCTCTTTTCCTTTCCTCACTGGGCTATTTTCCCTTTTGAAGCCCCTGGGCTTATAGCATCATGCTTTTCCATGCAGAGTTGTAGCTTAGCAAATAATAATAATGATAATAACAATAATAATAATAATAATAATAATAATAATAATAATAATAACAATAATAATAATAATAACAATAATAATAATACTGTCTCATGTTAGATGCAATAGATTGCAAAAGCGATAAAACTGTAACCGTCGAGTTCTAAGAAACGAATATCTCAAGGGTCACTCATCGTATGAGGATAACATGAATGTCATATCGACTAAGAAGGTAGAAGTCTATGTAAGGGTTGTGGTGACCTATTGGAAGCGTCCCCTTTTGGTGATCTTCCAGATTGGGGTTCGAGTCCCCGCTCAAACTCGATAGTTTCTTGTAGTGTCTACTACACCCTTACCATCCTTGTGAGCTAAGGATAGGGGATTTGGGGGAAGCCGGTAGATCTTCCTGCTGAGTCATCAACAGCCATTACCTGACCCTCCTAGGTCCTAGCCTGGGTGGGGAGGGGACTTGGGTGCTGATCATATGTATATATGGTCAGTCTCTAGGTCCAGGACATTGTCCTGCTATCTTGAGCATAGTCACTGTCCTTTGCCTCTGCCATTCATGAGATACCTTTAAAATCTTAAAAAACATGAAAAACTAGAGGGGCACTTAGTTAGTAGAGAGCAGATCTCCACCACGGCAGCTTATTTCTCGAATTTGGCCTTGACCTTTGACATTAACATGTACTAACTAGCGTGGATTTTCATACACTCAAATATGAACCAATTTTGAAGTCTCTGTGACAACGATCTCCAAACTTTTGGCTGATTACCCTAAATTGGACAATTTGCTTGACCGTGACCTTGACCTTTGACCTCGACCTTTTAAAATTTAATCAGTTCCAGCTTTTTACATAACAGTTAAACGCTGCTAGTTTCATTACTCTATGATTA
>NC_090732.1:167581431-167583931 GCF_036898095.1 Palaemon carinicauda | reverse complement strand
CATCATATTTCGTAATACACTCCACAATGTTCAAGACGTTCATGAACAAAATGTTTGACAGCGACCTCCAAAGGAATATCATCTAGGAAACATAAAGGCTCTCTAGTTGCAACAAGCTTTGGCTGTTTACGGCCACCAATACCTCGTTAACCTATAACTGATGGGCGCATCTGCCGTGTGTGTGGATTCTCCTCTAGCCATGAAATGTTGTCAGGCCATGAGATTAAGGACAAATATCCCGTACCGGATAAACATTAAATCACTTTACTACGACAGATTATTATCATTGTTGTTATCATTATTATTATTATTATTATTATTATTATTAGTATTATTATTATTATTGTTATTATTATTATTACAAGCTAATCTACAACCCTAGCTGGAAAAGCAGGATGCTATAAGCCCAAGGGCTCAAACAAGGAAAAATAGCCCAGTGAGGAAAGGAAACAAGGAAATAAGTAAAGTTATGCAGATAACAGATTATTATTATTATTATTATTATTATTATTATTATTATTATTATTACCAATATCATTACTAGCTAAGCTACAACCCTAGTTGGAGAAGCAGGATGCTATAAGCCCAAGGGCTCCAACAGAGAAAAATAGCCCGGTGAGGAAAGGAAACAAGGAGATGAACAAAGTACAACAGAAGTAATGAACAATCAGAATGTGTGAGTTATTTCAAAATGTTCGAATTTCAGCGCATGGTGCTCATCTGCGATTTAGCAATTATAACGCGAAGGTGTAAAAAGGTCGTTGTGTTGTTATTTTCTCTTGGACCTGACTGTAATAGAAGTTACCACTTTTATACATTATGTAATAGGAAATAAAACTACCTAACCCACCGCAAAAGTACTATACACGTACACAAGCAAGCATACAGAAACACACGCACACATATACACAGATATATATATATATATATATATGTGTGTGTATATATATATATATATATATATGTATATATATATCATCTCCTCCTACGCCTATTGACGCAAAGGGCCTCGGTTAGAATTTGCCAGTCGGGGCTATCTTGAGTTTTTAAAATTGACTCAATACCTCTCTATTCATCATCTCCTACTTCGCGCTTCATAATCCTCAGCCATGTAGGCCTGTGTCTTCCAACTCTTCTAGTGCCTTGTATGTGTGTGTATTGGAATGGTTACCCAAGAAGTAGCACCATTTTGGTTAACAGTAAGTTTTTTTTCGGATGTTGTTGCTAGCTGCATGCCCGAACTCTCTAATGTTGACCGATTTTGTTTGTCATATCTCGGTAGTTACCAATTTAGTCCAGACCATACCATAAATTACTGAACTCCACCTGAGAGAGAGAGAGAGAGAGAGAGAGAGAGAGAGAGAGAGAGAGGACTGATTATTACACAATGCTCTGGTTAATATCATACTTTAAGTGTTTTTTTTATGTTTGTGTATTACGAACTCTGTTCAAACTCTGTTGGTATATACTGTATATGAGAAACTGTCATGTACAGACTTCCTCTGGACTGGGTCTTTACTATGATATTACTGTATTATACCATCTTTCTAATCAATTACTACATACATAAATACACACATACAAATATATATATATATATATATATATGGTCAGGCTCAGCTCACGCCGTCCCTCGGTTAGGGGGCAGAGAGTAGTCATACCCAGGTGAGAGGCATGCGTGTATATTTAAATATGTCGACGTCATATATATATATGTGTGTGTATATATATATATATATATACATACATACATATACATAAATGTAACTTTAGAGAGTCAAAGATGTTTTAGCGCAAGAAATTAACAACATCCAAAATCGTCTTTTAGTGAATCTTGCTATCTACGAGACCAGTCTACAGAGTAATATTCAGCAGATTCACATCCCTAAGGTATCCATTAACACAATCGCTAAGCGATCAAGAGATAAGAACTCCTTTGGGTAAGTGAAATCCCTTTCAAAGGAACCTCCTTAATGAACGCCTTCAGTAACCAACGAAGAACAGTAGAATGAAGAAAACTGATATCTTAATTTCTCATTTTTCCTTGTTTATTTGTTGGAATTTAATCAATTTTTATCCTTTTCTTACTATTTCTTACCTGCTACTGACCCCCTTTATTTTTTTTCCTTGAAAACTCCTCTTCGGTGATGGAGCATTTTTTAATTAATACCTAATACTTATTTTCATCTTGAATATCTTACAGTTTTTTTCAATAATTCGGGTCTACATACCCGAGGAAGGAATTATTTTTATGGCAAGCCCACATTAGTTTCCATTTTCTAGCAATTTGATATTATATCGTATTATATATATTATATATTATATCCCCTGTATGACAAAGAGCAAGTGTTTGGTTATATTTTGTACACACACACACACACACACACATATATATATATATATATATATAAATATATATATATATGTGTGTATATATATATATATATATATTTCCAGTTACGCTCAGCAGCATTGCTAGACGTATAACTATTCGGTATCT
>NC_090732.1:167546431-167576431 GCF_036898095.1 Palaemon carinicauda | reverse complement strand
GATCATATGGATATATGGTCAGTCTCTAGGACATTGTCCTGCTAGGGCATTGTCACTGTCCCTTGCCTCTGCCATTCTTGAGCAACCTTTAAGCATTAAACGTGAACCCCCTTTCAGTGATACGTGTGAATTCCACCTCGCGCTTTATCCCTTACGACGTAATTTTGTTTCTAAAGCCCATTCTTGGGGATTTCGTAAAACTTCAATTCGTCCCTTTAGATTGGGTTATTAATTTACTTGGCCTGAATTGCAAAACATATTTCCTTATCGAAGTAGTTAACTCTCGTAAAAAAATCAAGTTAGTGTGAACTCTTCCATTGCAAAATAAAGAAGTTAACAAGAACTGGAAAAGTTTCTGGAAACATATTGTCATGGATATGAAATTTATAACAAAAGGTAGAGGAAGGGGGAGAAGACAACTCGCTCGCACACCAAGAGTAGAAATCCTCGAGGAAGCCACTGATTAATTCGACCTCTAATCTTCTTTCCCACCATTATCCCTACATGGAAGGGTTTGTTGCCTGATACTAATGGTATTAGGCTTGATTTATAATTTGGCATAGGGTTTTTACGATCGCATGCCCTTGCAATCATCAACCACAGTTATTGGCAGCGGACCTACACTGTTAAAAATTTGCCATAAAACGGTAAAAATCCTGGAATAAATGTTACCAGTCATTTGTAGTTTTAAAAACGGATTTATTGACGTTAAAGAGTGATTTTACGGGTACCAACCAGTAAAAGATAATAACAAAGTAAGGTAAAAATTACGGTCGCCTGTATTTACTGAAATACGGCTGAGAACAGTATATTTTTACGGAGAATTTCCGATTAAAATTACGGGGGTTTTTTTAACAGTGTAGCCTCTAGTCCTTTACATCTCCCCCAACTGATCATAGCTACTACAACGCCATCTCACAGAAATAAATCAAACAAACTCCTTATGCTCAAACCGCGAAGATTCAAGCCTCCTATTCCCTTGACTACTTCGCCCGCCACCCCCCTCCTGGAAAACAACCACATGCGATGTCGTTATCCGGAAAATCTTATTTCTCTAACCGTAAAAGCCTGGAAAGGGTTCGCCCTTCTTTGGAAAATTGCCTTGATATGCTGATGGATGGATTCTCGGAAGTTGCAGGTTGGTGATATATCCATATTTTACAGCCGATTCTCTCCGCATTACTTTCATTGCGTATTGCCTCGCCAATTCGAAGGTAGATTGATGGAAAGCGTTTCAATGAGTTTATTGAATAATGATGAAGACAAAAGTGCGTTTCAATGAGCTTATTTAATAATCATTGCTTTAAAGGCTATCAAATCTTCCGTTTTTTTGTTTGCAAACAAATAAAGACACAAGAAGACAGCTGTATCGTAATACAATACGTGTTACTTGAAATAAGGTGTTTCGCGAAGCGATCTCATTATTATCCGTAGCTTGATATTATAGCTTATTTGATAGTCATTGTGTTAAAGGCTATCAAATCTTCCCTTTTTCGTATGTAAACACTAATAGACACAAGAAGACATCTGTATCGAAATACGTGTTACTTAAAATAACAAATAAAAATTCGCAAAGCTATTTATTGTTCTCTATAGCTAGATATCATTCAAGTCTTCCCTTTTTGTATGTAAACACTAATAGACACAATAAGACATCTATATCGAAATACATGTGAATTATTTATTTTATTATTTACCAGGACGCGATTTCTTTCTTATCTATAGCTAGATATTATTCAATCCTCTATATAGCTTCTCTACAATGTCTTCCTCTTCACAAAGGACTACCATGCAGAGTTGAGAAAAATTCTAACTTTATGTACCTATTACTTGCTCTTATTTTTTTTTTTTTCTTATTTCGAGTTCATTACTATTTTAATCTTAAGGCACAACCCTGAGAGATTCAAATGTTTATTTTCCATAATTAAAAGAAGAAATGTCATAAATAGAATTATTATATTATTCAGATTATCATGATGATGATAATGTTGATAGATTTTATTATTATTATTATTGTTATTATTAATATAATTATTATTATTATTATTATTAATATTATTATTATTATTATCGTTATTGATATCATTATCGTTATTGTTATTATCATTATCATCATTATTATTATTATTGTTATTATTATAATAATAATAATTATTATTATTATTATTATTATTATTATTATCATCGTTATTATTATCATTATTATTATTATTATTATTATTATTATTATTATTAAAATATTGTTTTAAATAGACTGGGATACTAACTCGCTTTTGCAACGTTCCTGTAAGTACGTATCTACTAATGAGGATGGAAGTGTTATTTGCAACTACAGAGTTGCATAAATTGTGAGAGAAATTTAGAAGCTTCGCGTGTGCAACCATGTATTATTATTATTATTATTATTATTATTATTATTATTATTATTATTATTATTATTATTATTATTATTATTTCTTGCTAAGCTACAACCCTAGTTGGAAAAGCAGGATGCTACAAGCCCAAGGGCTCCAACCGGGAAAATAGCCCAAGGGCACCTACAGGGAAAATAGCCCAGTGAGGAAAGGAAACGAGGAAATATAAGATATTCTAAGAACAGTAACAACATTAAAATAAAAATTTCCTATATAAACTATAAAAACTTTAACAAAGCAAGAGGAAGAGAAATAAAATAGAATAGTGGTACCCGAGTGTACCTTCAAGCAAGAGAACTCTAACACAAGACAGTGGAAGACCATGGTACAGAGGCTATGGCACTAACCGATATGAGAGAGTATGAATTATCTGAGCACTCACACACGCAAATAAAGAATAATGTTAGCATTTACTTAAAAGTTTCTACATGGGGTGGCGCACAGGGACGTGTACATAACAAGTTTTTCAGTAACATGCCTGATTTCTATTTATTTATATATATATATATATATATATTGTATCTATACATATATATACATATGTATATATATATATATATATATATGTATGTGTATATATATATATATATATATATATATATATATAAAATGTGTATATATATATATATATATATACATACATATATTATATGCTTTTGGGACACAACCTCTCTCTAAAGCAATTTTCATTGATGGCGATATCCTTAGTGGCCGTTATGTGTTTCCTGCAGGAATCTTCGTATTTCCTCGCCTTCAATGTGTGTATATATATATATATATATATATATATGTACTGTATATGTGTGTGTGTATATATATAATTTATATACTGTATATAGTATATATATAAATATATATATATATATATATATATTTATATATATATATATATATATATACTATATATATACATTATATATATACACAAACACACACACACATATATATATGTATGTGTATATATATATAGTATATATACATATATATAAATATATATATTGTATATATATACATATATATATATATATATATATATATAAAGCCAATACCCTTATTTAAAAAAAAAATTTAAATGCGAATGTTTCGTAATCACAAAGGGTAAAAGTGCAATTTCTCACACCTCATCAACTCCTTTTTTAACAATGTCACTATGCTCATTTGAGTCATGGTACTTGATACAATAGACAAATCATTGTAAACAACAGGAAACGAGATATTTTTTTAAATAATGCTATATACGTATATGTTCAGAAAAAAATGTACATAGGAAAAGGTAAATAAGAAAGGATTGAACTTAAATAATCAACACTAAAAGTAAAAAAAATTATGAAGACAATGTAAAATCTTGTAATCTTATAATTTTCGGTCGCGAAATATGAACAGAGCTAGAAAGTGGGTTAGGATTTAAATAAAATTTGATGACTGATAGTAATTGGAACGAAATTTCCTTTGATTTATTATTTTTTCAACTGCAGTTACGACGTCCCAAAGAACATGTAATAGATTGGGCTCTATACCTTTTTTTTTATTTTGAACTTGAGGCTGCGCTCTGGTTGTCTCCCATTACATAAAAAAAAACTTTGCAGAAGTTTGCGAATTGGCAAAGTTAGCAGTGAATGTCAGTGAGTTTTAGGAGGCAAATGAATAGTTATGGAATTTGTTTGTCGTATGAGGAGAAAGGAAAAACGACTCTACGTAGGATTGTTTAAGGAAGAAAATACCAGAGTCAATACAGGTGGCTCTGGAAAATGCCATGGACGAAAAAAAAAAAAATTACGTGAAGAGACTATTTACAGGGTTTAAAGGCCGTTCATGATTGGCAGAAGCCAGGGACAATGACAATGCCCTCTCCACCCAAGCTATGACTAGGGAGGACCAGACAATAGCGTCTGATGACTAAGCAGGTAGACCTATAGGCTCCCCAAGACTCCCCTCCCCATCCTTAGCTCACAATAATATTGAGGTTGCAGACACTAAAAGAAACTCTCGAGTCTGAGCGGGACTCGAACCCCGGTCCGGCGATCGAGCGAGGTTGCAGACACTACAAGAAACTATCGATCTTGAGCAGGACTCGAACCCAGGTCTGGTAATCGCCAGACAAGGATGTTTCCAATAGGCCACCGCAGCCCATTTTAAAGTAAAACAAGTAAATAACTTTCAATAGACGTGGTAATTTTAGGTGTTTAAGATTAAACTAAGTTAAAATACGAATTAATGGTGATTTGTGGAATTTACTGATTGCATGAGTAAAATTTAGCTAAAAGCAATGACCAAAACGCAATAAACTCTTAATTTTCCAAATAACAGATAAATGTTTATTCACAATTTGAAAATTAAAGACCAGGGGACAAATAAAAGCATTCGTGTGAAGTAAATAAAGTTCAGGCGACAGTTATTGATTATTCAGTGTTGTTTTCCTGGAATTTTACCATGAACAATTTTTGTCTAATTTCCCTAAAGAATAAATTTTATACAAAGTGGCGACCAGGACAGATTCATAAGGGAGTTGCCGATTATTATTATTATTATTATTATTATTATTATTATTTGTTTTTTTTATTAATATTATTATTATCATTATTATTATTATTATTTATTATTATTTTTAGTATTATTATTATTATTATTAGTAGTAGTAGTAGTAGTAGTAGTAGCACTGTGATTATTATTATTATTATTATTATTATTATTATTATTATTATTATACAAGCTGAATATACAGTGCATTAGTACAGAACAATCTAAAGTGACACGAACCTGCATACTAAAGTACCTAAACAAAAATGTATGTGTGAGACAAAAAAGAGTAAAGAATAAGTCAATAAATAGAATTGATAAATATATCAAATTCCTCTAAAAAAATTTATGGCTTTAAAAGATTATATTAATCATTAATTGGCAAATTAATTAATTTACAATCATATGCCTGAATGCACCCTAATGTAATGGAATTCAACTTCTTGTTTGTAAAACAAATTTAAAAACTATCTAAGGTAAATCACATATATGCCTGAAATGTTCTAGTAGCCCAAGAACTAACACTGTTTGATCCCATATAAATTTGTAAATCTCCCTTGTATAATAAAGAGCAAGTGTTTGGTTATATATATATATATATATATATGTATATATATATATATATATATATATATCCACCCACGCTCAGTGGCATTGCCAGACGTATATCTGCTCGGTCTCTCTCCTGCCATATTTTAGGGAGGAGATTGAGTAGTTATACCCAGATGAGAGAGGATGCGAGTGCGTGCGATTGCGTGTGTGTGCATATCTATCTAAATAATTGACGTGCCACGTACACTAGTCATATAATGTTCTCGGAAAACAACGAGAGAAAGGGCCAGAAATTAATTTCGCTCTTGTTTTATGAAATTCATAAATGAAAATAGCAGTAGCATCTCCGTAACATAAAGTTCAGATGAGAGAACGGTTCAAGGCACGAAACTATTTTTCTTGAAGGGGTTTTACACGCAACGCTTAATTTAAGTCTTGACACTTCTTGCTCGTATATTCAGAAGCTTAAGGAATTACACGGATTGTGTGCACTTGCTTTATAAGACTGTGTAACCACAAATGATAATTGATATCTAAGCATTTTTTTAAGCATAATATTTTACATTCGTTGTTGTTATTATTATTATTATTATTATTATTATTATTATTATTATTATTATTATTATTATTATTATTATTATCATTACATTTTAAACTAAAATCTTAGTGTGAAAAGCAGGATGCTATAAGCCCAAGGGCTCCAACAAGGAAAAGAGCCCTGTAAGGAAAACTTATCATTATTACTTGCTAAACTACAACCCTAGTGTTAAAAGCAGGATGCTATAAGCCGTATTAGGACACCAGCAGGGAAAATAGCCCAGTGAGGAAAGATTATCATCATGTCTTGCTAAGCTACAACCCTAGTAAGAAAAGCAGGATGCTATAAGCCGTATAAGGGCTCCAGGAGGGAAAATAGCCCAGTGAGGAAAGAATATCATTATTTCTTGCTAAACTACAACCCTAGTAGGAATAGCAAGATGCTATAAGCCGTATTAGGGCTCCAACTGGGAATATAACCCAGTGAGGAAAGGAAACAAGGAAACAAATAGAATAGTGTGCCCGAGTGTACCCCCAAGCAAGAGAACTCTAACCCAAGACAGTGGTAGGCCATGGTACAGAGGCTATGGCACTATCCAAGACTAGAAAGGATTGCTTAACACTTGACTTCTTTTACCTTCAGAATAATACGTATCCAAGATTTTCTTGCGAATATTCTCAATAAGGTTGAATTATTAATTAAAGTCTTTCTATCATCTGGATTATCAAAAGTATTAAAAATAATTGACAATCAAGGTTTATTGTCATTTAAGATATCTAAGTAAGATTTATTGATAATTTCGGTATGTTTGACATTCATTATTATTATTATTATTATAATTATTATTATTATTATTATTATTATTATTATTATTATTATTATTATTATTATTATATAAGCTACAACCCTAGTTGGAAAAGCAGGTTACTACAATCAAAGAAATAAACAAACTAATATGAAAAGTAACGCATAAAGAATATAAAACGTTAAAATAGAGCTCTTATATAATCTATGAAAAGACTCATGTCAGCTTGTTCAACAGAAAAACATTCCCTGCAAAATTGAACTTCTGAAGTTCCACCAATTCAGCTGCATGATTAGGAAGATTATTCTACAATCTGGTCACAGCTGGAATAAAGCTAATAGAATACTGTGTAATGTTGAGCCTTTGGAATGAAAAGCCAATACTGGTAAAACTAATTGCATGCCTAGTGCTTCGGACAGGATGATGCAG
Source organism: Palaemon carinicauda (assembly GCF_036898095.1). Classification (NCBI taxonomy): domain Eukaryota; kingdom Metazoa; phylum Arthropoda; class Malacostraca; order Decapoda; family Palaemonidae; genus Palaemon; species Palaemon carinicauda. The sequence goes on along the minus strand of NC_090732.1, from coordinate 167,569,176 downwards.
TCTAGGAAGATCTAAATGCAAAGGATGGTCAATATTATGAAAAATCTTATTCAACATGCATAAAGAACTAATTGAACGATGAGCGAGAGATTGATATCCAGATCAGGAATAAGAAATTTGATAAACCGCAAGTTTTTGCCCAAGAAAATAAGTTAAGAGATAGCAGCTGAAAACCAGACAGGAGAACAATAATGGAAACAAGATAGACTAAGAGAATTATAATATTACTTTATAATAGATTGATTACCGAAAATCTTAAAAGACTTTCTCCATAGGCCAATTTTTGTGCAATTGAAGATGAAACAGACCGAAGGTGCTTTTCAAATGTAAATTTGCAATGAAGAATTCACCTAAAAGTTTAAAGGAACTGTATATAATTAAAGAAACATTATGAATGCAGCCATTTGAATATTTGAGAAGCCCCTCTCCTCAGCCTATTTACAATCATAATTTTATGTTTTGTTAGGGTTCAACTTCATGCCCCATAACTTGAACCATGCACTAATTTTAGCTAGATCTCTATGAAGAGATTCAACAACCTCAGATCTACATTCAGACATAGAAATGATGCAAAGAGAGTAGCATCATCTGCATATGCAAAGAGCTTGTTCCCTTGGCCAAACCACGTATCATATTTATATAATATGCAAAGTAATGCTAAAGGTTTTTAGCCTTTCGTGAGTTTTTCAAAGAATATTATCTTTGATCTTATAATACAGGTAAACTTGTATACTGGATAATTAATGAATATATATGAATGTGATAGAATGTTGTTGTAAGAAATATTTAACCTATAACAAAAAGTGTTCTATATACAATAATATCATGCTTCAATATACAGTAGAGGACATTATATGAATAGTTCAGTTTTCCTCTCTCTCTCTCTCTCTCTCTCTCTCTCTCTCTCTCTCTCTCTCTTTCCCCTACCGTTGCAAAACCATAAAATAATTCTTTCAACTGAATTCCGATTCGAACATAGATTTCACGTTTAGAGGAATCCAATGACGTTCAATCTGCCCCGATGCAAACGGGATTCAAAACCTATTTTATGTTAGCTGTTGTTGCTGCTTTTATTTCTGTTGTTTGGCAAGATAAAAGAATATGTACAAACACACACACACGCACACGCACACACACACACACACACATATATATATATATATATATGTGTGTGTGTGTGTGTGTGTATTTATATATACATACATGCATAATGTATATATATACATATATATATATATATATATATGTATGTATACACATACATGCATAATGTATATATATATATATATATGTATATATATACATATATATATATATATATATGTGTGTGTATATATATATATATATGTGTGTGTGTGTGTGTGTGTGTGTGTATGTATCTGCGAGCGTGCATTACAAACCGATGACCATTTGGTTGATAAAACCAATTGATTTATGAGTTGACATTACAAAAGGTTTTTTGTAGGAAATATTTCACATAGAAAAAAAATCTATTTCTCGTTTTTAAGGGAAACGTCAGGAAAAAATGTTGTACGTGACTAGTCAAAGCGCAGAGTGAAGATAAAATTTTATGGTATTTAATTGGATTTTATATCCGGTTTTAGATATTTTATTGTGTGTATTTTATTTCCTGTTTTAGATATTTTATTAGGGTTCTGTTGCGGATGTTTATTTTAAAGTTGCTATTATACCAACAATAATGTCGTACGTGTTTCAAAATTTATTTGTAAACAATTTCAGTTGAAACTCAACTATGAAAAATAAAAAAGAAATAAAATATCTTATTTTACGTTCAGTAAATGTTTCCGTGATTTTCACATAAAACGTGAAGAAAATGATTTATTTACATTAATTTGCATCTCTCTCTCTCTTTCTCTCTCTCTCTCTCTCTCTCTCTCTCTCTCTCTCTCTCTCTCTGATTTTCACCTAAAACCTGAGAATATTTCATTTATATTAATTTGTAACTTTTCATCCTCTCTCTCTCTCTCTCTCTCTCTCTCTCTCTCTCTCTCTCTGTGATTTTCACCTAAAACCTGAGAATAATATTTCATTTATATTAATTCGTAACTTTTCATCCTCTCTCTCTCTCTCTCTCTCTCTCTCTCTCTCTCTCTCTCTCTATGTGAGTATAACGAAACAGAACAATGTTTTTATCAAAAAGTGCAAATAAATAACTGATATTTGTCGTGATCGTTGTAAAAACCGTTTGAAAATTGGATCAAATTATTTTTCAGAGCAAGAATGAGTATTCGTTTTATAATAAGTCGTTCCCTCCAAACTAACAGACAGCAAAAATTCATAGAAAACTCCCTTTTAAGAGCAAATATTAAACTGCTTTCAATATGTGCATTGTCAGTCAATCAATTGATATATATATATATATATATATATATATGTGTGTGTGTGTGTGTGTGTGTGTGGGTGTGTCCGTGTGTAGTGTGTGCATTTAGAGGTCTTTCGTAAAATATCTTTCTTTAGTGAGAAACAAATGGGTTGGGTGGGCAGCGAAATATCTGAAAGTACATCACTGAACAATTGTACAAGGTAAGGGTAACCAGTCCAATGTGTATCAGGAGGTTCAACCTGCTGCTGTTGGACCATCCGTGTAGATATATAAATGCATAAATTTTGTGGAAGTTTTTCTGTCGGAAGTTCATCCACGAATCGCTAGAAACGACTCAATGTTAAAAGAATATACACACTATATATGTGTATATATATATATATATATATATACGTATATATATATATATCTATATATATATATATATATATATATACATACATATATATGAACTCATCATATATTGATCCAATGTGGGAACGGTCTTCTGAAGATACATGGAATTCGATATTTAGAAATATTTTTCATTTGAGGATTAATATCTAAAATTATGTAAGTCCCATATGATAGTGAAAAATCGAATATGAAATATATATATATATATATATATATATTATTTATATATATACACATATATATAAAGAGAAAGAGAGATAGATATATGAGTATATGTATGCATGCATGTATATATATATATATATATATATGTATATATATATATATATATATGTATATATATATATTTATATATATATATATATAATATACATATATACATATATATGTATGTATATATGTATATATATAAAGAGAAAGAGAGATAGATATATGTGCATATGCATATGTATGTATTTATTTATATATATATATATATATATATATATAATATCTACATTTATATATGTATATATGTATGTGTACACACACATACAGTACACACACACACACATATATATATATATATATATATGTGTGTGTGTGTATATATATGTATGTATATATATTTATATCTCTGTGTGCTATTGAACGTGTATTTATGCATATAATTGCACAAAAGCATGCAATGCCATTATTCATATAAATCATAGATGAAAACATTTTATTCTTGTAAACTAAAACTGCAATAATTGTCCCTTCTATAAAAACTTATCTCAAAATGAAAAATAAATTAGAAAAAAATCCAATTATACTGGATTTATTTACAATAATTCTTCGTCGATAACTAATGCAAGTAAAATATGCGTTGCTATTCTGGCAATGCGATTTTTAAACTTTAAATCGTGAACAAATGAATACTGACGGGTAAAAATGCTGCTGTAATGTGGTAGCTGTTTCGGAATTGGTATGATTGGCTCCATTATTCTTTTAGGATTTCAGTCATTGAGGGACGGCAATAGTCTTAACAATCTGGATATATATGTATAATATATATATATATATATATATATATGTCTTACTTATAACTGTAATCGAACAGTTTAACATGTTTTTTTCAAAAAGGCCCATAAAAGAAACACACCCTTTTGCTTTCATATATAAACCGTCACTCTCCACTGTAATTCTCACTTTTACTTTACATCCTGAAGAGGGTCGATGTTTATTGACCGAAATATAGTGTGATTTATTCATATTTCCTGTGTTTCTTTTATGGGCCTTTTTGAAAAAAAACATATATATATATATATATATATATGTATGTATATATATTCATATATATATATATATATATATTCATATATATATATATATATATATGTATGTATGTATGTATAATTTCTTTTCGGTCACGCTGAGCGATGTTGCCAAACTTATAGCTTATAACATATAACTTCTTAGCCTCTCCCTGCCCTTCATGTATGGGGAGAAGGAGTAATCATACCCCGGCTAGAGAGGGTTCCTCGAGAAGTACACTACAGCCTCCCGTTGAGATACAACCGCTAGAGAGTTATTGGGTTCTTTGACTGGCCAGTGAGTACTACATTGGATCCCTCTCTCCGGTTACGGTTAATTTTTTCTCCGCCTGCACATACACCGAATAGTCTGACCTATTCTTTACACTTCTCTGTCCTCATTCACTTTACAACACTGAGATTACTAAACATCTCTTCTACACTAAATGTAATTGTTCAGTGGCTACTTTCCTTTTGGTAAGGGTAGAAGAGACTCTTTAGCTATGGGAAGCAACTCTTCTTGGAGAAGGACACTCCAAAATCAATCCATTGTTCTCTAGTCTTGGGTACCAACTCAACCTCTGTATCATGGTCTTTCACTGTCTTTGGTTAGAGTTCTCTTGCTTGAGAGTACACTCTGGCATACTAATCTATCTTGTTTCTCCTCCGCTTTTTTTTTATATGAAAGATCCAATTTAATGTTGTTGCTGTTCATGAATTTTATTATTTTGATTGTTCATTACTAGTCTCGTAGTTCATTTATTTCCTTGTTTCCTTTCCTCATTGGGCTACTTTTCCCTGTTGGAGCCCTTGGGCTTTTCCAACTCAAGTTCTCGGTTAGCTTGTAATAATAATAATAATAACTGACATGTATTTATGAATGGAGGAGGTGGGAAAAGGTAGAGTTTGTGTATGTGCGTGTGCGTATATCTATTTAAATATTTATCTTCATTTTTTACGGGTCGCGTACACTAGTTTTATATGTTTTTTGTACATGAACGATAAATAAACGCAGAACAAACTCTTGAAGTATATTTGAGTACATCTTGAGCTTTATTAATATCTGCTGAATCAGCAATTCTCAATGAATAAAATTAATAAAAGAATTTTTCTTATCAGTTGAAGTAAACTATTCAACTTGCATTGGTATAATTTTATCAATACAGAACTAAAAAATCAATAAAGAAAATAATCTTGACCTTTATGAAGGCCATATTCAAGCATGGCTGTGGCATTATGATTCATGACGTTGCATTTTGTAAGGTCACGGCCAGATGTGTTTGAATAGCTGCAGAGTTCTTAAAGTAGTAAAACTCTCTCTCTCTCTCTCTCTCTCTCTCTCTCTCTCTCTCTCTCTCTGTGTGTGTAAATGTTGGGTAAAGACTAAAGTTTATCCAGTTTCCTAAATGATATCAACTTTACTCAACACTGTGCACTTTTTCTTATTACTGTCATAACAAACCATGATTACGTTCTGCTTGCTTGTTTGTTCTTATGTTTATACGTTTTCTATGCTTGAGATGCTGCAATGTTTAGAAAAAAATGAAAAGAAAGATTGGCACCTAAGAGATGATTTGCACTTCGATACATAGTGCTCTAATACAATATATGATGCACTAAACATTTCAGCGCCCTACATCCTTTTTAAACTTATAGAATTTATTTATGCCATACAAAATGATTCCCAAAAATGAATAGAAACCAATGGGAAATAACTTAATAACTCATTTGGGCAGATCCATTGACACAAATTCTAAAAGACAAAAAAAAAAAAAAATCGTCATTGCCATGACATGGAACAATTTGAAAATTCAGAACATCTGAGCTCAACTCAGAAGGGTTGCAGGCCAAAATCTTCAACATGCTCCGCCCACAATCATCATAATTGGACTCCACTCGAAATTTGTTTTTTGCTTCGACATGGCGCGCTTCGCTGGCAAATTAGCAATATCTAGCTCACTGCTCCTCTGTTCTGGCAAGCGGCACATGTATGTGCTGGGCACACCAGCTATGTGGGTACCATTAAAGTATCATAATTACCCATAATCTGTTTTATTATTATTATTATTAGTAGTAGTAGTAGTAGTAGTAGTAGTGTTGTTGTTGTTGTTGTTGTTATGTCTACATGAATCAGCTGTGATAAGGTGAAAGTCAATCACGATACATGTGGGCGGAGCATGTTAAAGATTTTGAACTGCACCCAGTCGCTTCCCATTCTTGGCCTGGAATCAAAAGGTCTGGATCTAAGTTTCGTTCAGGTTGGGCTTCTTGGCATTCGGTATGTTGCCCAAAAATCGCAACGTTTGATTCGCATCAAAGATTTAATGGGATTTAATTTTGGGGTTCAAAATGGAGTCCTTCTTGGATTTCTCGATGAATAAAGTTGTCATCTCTTTCGTTGCTACTGATTTACTCGCTTCTTTACATGCTTAGTTCTTCTATTATCGTTAATTCATTACATTTATGTAAATGTATATGTATACACGCACACACACACACACACACACACACATATATATATATATATATATATGTGCAAAAAAACCACAGGGAAAATGAAAATATGAAATATTAGATAAAGTCGTAACTAGTTCCGTGATACTTCTTCAGAGGACGAAACTAGTCAGGACTTAATCTTGTATTTCATATTTTAATTTTCCCTGTGTTTCTTTTGCATCCGAGCATCACGTTTCCCTGTGCTTTATACGCATATATATGTATATATATATATATATATATATATTATACATGTATATAAATATATATATATATGTATATGTATATATATATATATATATATATGTATATATATATATATATATATATATACACAAATCAATGTGGCCGATTTCAGCTGCAGGTCAGTAAGGTTAGTAACTTTTTTCAAGGTAACTCATAAATGGCAGAGGCAAGGGACAGTGACAATCCCCTAGACTTCTAGAGACTGACCATATATACAGTACATATGATCAGCGCCAAGCCCCCTCTCCATCCAAGCTAAGACCAGGGAAGGAAAGGCAATGGCTGCAGACGACTCAGCAGGTAAACTTTTAGGCTCCCCAACCCCTATTCTTTGCTCACAAGGATGGTTAGGTTACAGACACTAAAGAAACTATCGACTTTGAATGGATCTCGAATCCGAAGCTTGTAGAATACGAGGCAGAGATGCTACCATTAGTCTATCACAGCCCTGTCATTAAAGTGTGAGTTGCATTGTTATATTTTACCTTCAAAACTATGAACTCAAACTAAACGATAAACATGATCATTGACCTCATGGTGATGGTCATCACCCATCAATAAATCCACGAACTGCAGTCATAAAATCAATGAAAAATCTGATATCCAGAAATGAATCTTCCCAAATGTCCCACACATGACAGGCAGATTCAATTTGATTTATCGACATTGCAACCAGAATTATATGGATGGGAATAAAATTCCTCTTTTTCGAAATCATGAGTGTATCAGTCATTGAAAAATACATACATCTTTGAAATGAATAATGATTTGTCATACATCTTTGAAATGAATAATGATTTGTCACCATTTTGTATTCTAAACGTTTTAAACAAACGGACCTCAGAACTATTGAGTTGTCTAAATCTCTGATATTTGTTTGGCAGAAACCAGATGATACTGACGAAGATATTTATACATAAGGAAAAGACAGACGATAAAGCAATATTATTATTACTGAATTTATTATTATTATTATTATTATTATTATTATTATTATTATTATTATTATTATTATTATTATTATTAGCTAAGCTACAACCCTAGGTGGAGAAGCAGGATGCTATAAGTCCATGGGCTAAAACAGGGAAAAATAGCCCAGTGGGGAAAAGAAATAAGGAAATGAATAAACTACAAGAGAAGTAATGAACAGTTAAAATAAAATATTTAAAGAACATTAACAACATTTTAATAGATCTTTCATATATAAAAAAACCAAGAGGAAGATAGATAAGAGAGTAGTGTGTCCGAGTGTACCCTCAAGCAAGAGAACTCTACCCCAAGACAGTGGAAGAAAATGGTACAGACGATATGGCACTACCCAAGACCAAAGAACAGTGGTTTGATTTTGGAGTTCCCTTCTCCTATATTATCATCTCCAAAAGAAAAGCTTGAACTTTTTAAAATAAAGATTTAACTATATTAGAAATATATTTAATGCTAGAGCCAGTAATGTCATCATAATATAAATTATTATTGAGATACAATTAACTTAACTCCTCAGCAAAGCTTCTTACATCAAAGTTCTGATTGATCAATGCTCTCGCTTATTTAACTGGCTACGACGGTAGCCAGTATTTATAGATGGTCATCCACCCAAGTCCTGACCAAGCTGGAAAACAAAACTCATGTCCCTATAATCGACCTTCTTATTCTTTCATAGTGTCGATTGACCACCAATTAAAATGAGTTTTAACTTGTTTAGATTCCACCCCAAACTTTACTATGTTAGCTTCCCTGGGCTCGTAAGAGCTCATGTCATCTCAGATAAGACTCCTACGGTCTGTTGCAAACTTCATTACATTGATTTTTGGGGATGAAGTTGTTAACCTCATGCCTTTACTCCCCTATACACTCACTGGAAGCTTTGTGATGTACTGCACGTGGGGTTGGGGTGTCCAATGTGGTAACGTCCCTGACTGGAGTTCGAGTCCCGCTCAAACTCGTTAGTTCCTTTGGTCGATGCAACCTCACCATACTTGTGAGCTAAGTATGGGGTGTTTGGGCGAGCCTATAGGTTTATCTGCTGAGTCATCAGCAGCCATTGCCTGGCCCTCCTTGGTCCTAGCTTGTGTGGAGAGGGGGCTTGGGCGCTGAGTATATGTATATATGGTCATTCTCTAAGGCATTGTCCTGCTCGATAGGGTAATGTCACTGCCCCTTGCCTCTGCCATTCATGAGCGGCCTTTAAACCTTTAAACGTATTTCATACACGCTCATACACTGTAATGCTATTTTTTTTTTCTATCTCTCGCTCTCTTTCACACTGATAATAAACCAAGCTGTTTAAGCTTGGTATCGCATGTTTTAGTTTATTTGATTTTTTGTGACATTCTTTCTCGCAGGTGCTTGTATATAAGCTCGGTGTCTGTTGAATAAAGGTTACTTACGTTCACCTCGCAATTACATTGCCACAGTGATAAAGGCATCTGGCTTTCACTGGACAGCATCAGTAGAGTAATATCTGTACACCAGAATTAGATTAAACAGGAATTTATAAGGGCAATTGCACCTAATCATTGTGTGTGCACTGTCCTAACTAATTAAGCCCCAATTCGCCATACGGGTGGCTCTTCACGATTCCATTTACACACCAAAATCATTATCGTAATTGTGCAATGCAACGTGTTGTCATTTCAATATTAGATTATCTCATCTCTGCTGCCAGCGCTAAGAGAGGGTTATAAGGACATTCATTTAATGTTTCGAATAGCATTCATTGTATAGATGATATAAATTGTGGTTTTTTTGGTATTATGAATCTTTTTTTAGCTGCATTATTTTGTTTTACGCGTCTTACCGAGAGTCCATGTGAATGAAGATTTTAGAACTTTCGATTGATAAGGAGAACATTAAAGCATTTACTAGAACATTATACCTAAATGTCCGTTTGTTATGTCGGATGAAAATTTATAGTAACAGTAACATACTTTGTCTTACTTTGCCTAATTTTACGCAAAAGCAAATGTCAAATTTCAATGTTCTATAATTTCATTCTCTATTTTCTAAATGATCAATATTATCCAAATTCTTCGAAACCACGTCATTAGTTATGAAAGTAATTCATCATTATCATCACCTCTTACACCTATTGACGCAAAGGGCCTCGATTAGATTTCACCAATCGTCTCTATCTTGAGCTTTTAAATCAATACTTCTCCATTTATCATCTCTTACATCACGCTTCATAGTCCTCAGCCATGTAGGGTCTTCCAACTCTTCTAGTGTTTTTTGTCTCCAGTTAAACGTTTGGTAAACTAATCTCTCTTGGGGAGTGCGATGAAAATAATTATGAAAACCAAAATTATTCGTCAACGTTCTTTTATTTCTAACAAAGAGGCGAATCGAGAAGAGCCCTTGAATAAGTGTGCTCATCTAAATGCGTCATAAATCCAGGCAAAATATTCCCCTCACATTCCGAACAGTAATACAAACAAAACGCAAGCAGTGTATTTCAGAAACAACGCAAGTGTAGCCCGATACATAAATAGAAACGAAATTGAAGATAATAGTTGTAATAATAACGTCCTGGAGAAATGCTGAAGTTAAATGTATTGGTGTTTTTGCTGTGAAAAATTCTTCTGGAATCTCTTCGTTCCGGGGTTACTAGCTTATCACTGCAGGGTGTTCTTATTTGTCTGTTCGTATTTATGTGTGTTTGTACCGATACGGACGTTCCCTGCAAATTTTGATGGATCCTCCATACCCAATTATAAGAGAGGACGGACAAGCGTTGCTGAAAATTATAGCAGACCTAGGGCTTCTGGTATAATGGTTATGGTTCACATTGACAATGCGACGCACTGTGGTATTTCACATAGGCCTACCTGACTTGGTGAAATCTGTGTTAGTGTATGGACATGAATCGTGGTATGACAATGAAACAATATCCAACAGATTTTGTAGGTTTTTGTGGGTTTGTCCATTGGACATGAGTCGTGGTGTGACAATGAAACAATACCCAACATATTTTGTAAGCTTTTGTGGGTTCGTCGATGCCCAATCATAAAAGAGGACGAACAAGCGTTGCTGAAAATTATAGCAGACCTTAGGCTTCTGGGGTAATGGTTATAGGCCACATTTATTCGCCGTGAGATAACATAGACAATGAGACACGCTATGGTCTTTCACATACTTGGGTGTGTATTTTGCTTGAAAGTACGCTTGAGCATAGTTTAATAATCTATTTGTTTATTTGTTCATATAGTTGTCCCCTAAATGGCGGTAACATGTAAATTATATTTGACAATATATACAGGGCAGGATACCTAGCCAGTTCTATTCTCATCATCTTTGTTAGTTTGGCAGATTTCAGAGGTCCACATCAAACCTTTTATCTCCTGCAACACCTTACCAACCAACTTATTCTTAGTAATAACTCTTTTAACATTTTGCGCCTACAAATCTAATGCCGTGTATGGCGCTGGAAAAAAATGTATTGCTGACATCTCTTCTTAAAGTTTACGTACGAAAGATCTATTTAAATGTTGTTACTGTTTTTTTAAATATTTGATTTTAATCGTTCATTACTTGTAGGTAATTTATTTCCTTGTTTCGTTTCCTCACTGGGCTATTTTTCCCTGTTGGAGCCCTTGGCCTTATAGCATCCTGCTTTTCCAACTATGGTTGTGGCTTAGCTAATAATAATAATAATAATAATAATAATAATAATAATAATAATAATAATAATACGGAATATAGAAGGTTCTAAAACGAAAACTCATGCACCCGTGGAGGATAGAAAGGAAGTGACGTCATTAGAGATGAGTTTCGATTCCGGTATTGTGTTATATCTAAGCAAATAGGGCATAGAGGCCTACCCCTGAATATATACTTCAATTACTTACCCTCGACCTTTACATGCATTAATTGTCGTGGATTTTCATTCACTCAAATATGAACCAAGTTTGAAGTCTCTGTGACAACGATATCTAAACTTATGGCTGAATAGGTAAATTGGATATTTTGCTTGAACTTGACCTTCTAAAGTCTAATTATTTCCAGCTTTTTACATAACAGTTGATCCCTGCAAGTTTCATTACTCTACGATTAAAATTGTGGTCTGAAAACTGTTCACAAACAAACACACACAAACAAATACAAATAGGGGTGAAAACATAACCTCCTTCCAACTTCGTTGGCGGAGGTAATTACCTACCAGCCGACTTCATTATCGTTTAAATAGAAAACTATTCCCTTTTTGTGTCCTTTGAATACACATCACAGATGTATTACCTTTCTCATAAAAAATTTAATTAACATTCTCTTAATGTTTACGTAACTTAATCCTGAAGCTCTGCCTTTGTATTATTATTATTATTATTATTATTATTATTATTATTATTATTATTATTATTATTATTATTATTATTATTATTATTATTACTTGTTAAGCTACAACCCTAGTTTGAAAAGCAGGGTGCTATAAGCCCAGGGGCCCCAACAGGGAAAATAGCCCATTGAGGAAAAGAAACAAGGAAAAATAGAATATTTTAAGAACAGTAACAACAGTAAAATAAATATCTCCTATATAAACTATAAAAAACTTCAACAAAACAAGAGGAAGAAAAATTAGGTATAGTATGCCCAAGTGTACCCTTGAGCAAAAATTAGTTTTTTTTTTCTTTCTTTTTTATCAGTTACACATCTTTTAATTCTTTTTCCCAAAAATATTCGACGCTTTTATTCGATGTTTGTCCATAACAACAAAATTTCCGGTCGAGTGAAATTGCTTTAATTGGTGGCAGGATAGAATCAGACGTGCAGTATTGCCAACGCATTGTCATCTGTCTGGGTATTTCTAATTAATAGCACACTGTAAAAAAATACTGTAATTTTAATCGGAAATTCTCCGTAAAAATATACTGTTCTCAGCTGTATTTCATCAAATACAGGCTACCGTAACTTAACCTTACTTTGTTATTATCTTTTACGGGTTGGTGACCGTAATATCACTCCTTAACGTCAATATATATGTTTTTTAAAACGGTAAATGCCTGGCAATATTTATTTCAGGATTCTTACCTTTTTATTTACGGTAAAATTTTACATTTCACCGTGTTACTTTTCGGGTCCCTCTGTTGTGGCCTGATTGTTAACGTCTCTGGCTGGTGTTTGCCAGACGGGGGTTCGAGTCCAGCTCAGACTCGTTAGTGCCTTTAGCGTCTGCAACCTTACCATCCTTGTGAGCTAAGGTTTGGGTGGTTTTGGGGGAGCCTATAGGTCTATCTGCTGAGTCATCAGCAGCCATTGCCTGGCCCTCTCTGGTCCTAGCTTGGATGGAGAGGATGCTTGGGCGCTGATCATATAGTATATATGGTCAGTCTCTATGGCATTGTCCTGCTTGCTAGGGCAATGTCACTGTCCACTTGCCTCTACCATTCATGAGTGAAAATTACGATCGCCTGTACTTTACTGAAATACGGCTGAGAACAATATATTTTTACGGAGAATTTCCGATTAAAATTGCGGGTAGTTTTTTAACAGTGCAGATAAGTAACACGGTGAATGAATGAGTGAATTCGATTTATCGATGAATCACAGTCAGATTAAAGTCATTGTTATAATGGAGTCTAGATTACAATGATCACCCAGCGCTGAGTGACGCCTTCATGAATCTCGTTCATCAGACCCTCATGCATAAGACATACGGCGATGAGAGAGTCCATTTTCCTATTACATTTGCATTACAAAGCTTAATCAAGGTTCCATTATATATCAGGGCTTCTATCCCCTTGCTGGCATATACACCATGATAAATGGTTGTCAAAAGAATGCAAGCTAAAATGTTATTATCATTATTGCATCATTTTTTATACGTTGAACTGGCTGACACGAGTCTCTTTTTATAGTTTATATATGAAAGATCTGTTTTAATGGTGTTGCTGTTCTTAAAATGTTATATTTTAATTGTTCATTGCTCCTCATATAGTTTAATTATTTCCTTTCCTCGCTGTGCTATTTTTATCTCCTGGTTTCCTTTCCTCACTATGCTATTTTTTCCTTGTTGGATCCCTTGGGCATATTATAACATCCTGCTTTTCCAACTAGGGTTGTATCTTAACTAATAATAATAATAATAATAATAATAATAATAATAATAATAATAGTGTTATTACTATCATTGTCATTATAAGTTGCAAAGTCAGTAGTTAGAGAGAGAGAGAGAGAGAGAGAGAGAGAGAGAGAGAGAGAGAGAAAACAACTTTACTTGGACTTCAGTTTGAAACACAAAAAGTAAAACCAATGTCTTAAACAGCTTTAGACTTTGCGTTCAACTTTTTAAGTTCTAAAATTACTAACTCGGTCTGATCACCATTACCTCAATTTGTCCAATTTTTCAAGGAATAAATAAATCGTTAGAAAAGAGAATAATAAGAGAATCGGAACATGATCCTTTAGCATCCAGACCCCTTATAGGAGAGGGATGTAATTCCATTCAGATTGCACAAGGAAAAACGGGCAATTGATAGCCGAGAATGTGGGCCAGAGGCAAAGCGAGTTGGGGTTCAGCTCGATAAAAAGAAACGGGAAATGAAAATAAGGAAGGTAATGATGTTGGCTGTCCTGGGTAATGAGTGAAATAGAGTTTATGGGTGTTTTTTTGCAACGGGGAAACTAGCAAATTCTAATCTCAGCATTTCAGAGTTCGGATTATCTCCGATTTAGCATAACATAGGCTACGTTCAAACGGGTAAAGGCAGGACTGAGATATTTTAACATGTGTTCGCATCAACTGGTTGCTGTCTACCCTTCAAAGATATTATTTCGTCTCTGACTTATGACAAAGATTATATTTTCTATTTTTGTGCTTACTTTCTATAATCATTGCGTATGATGTCAAGTCTTAACCATGGAGTTTACATATGTATCTTCCTTTAACTTTTCAACATTAAACACTTAAAGCTAAAATGGTAGGTCTATAGATTCGTGTACATATATGAATCAATAATTTGCATAGTTCTATGTATCCAAATTTTATTAAGGGTTTTATAGATCAGTATTGTTCATTATTCTACTTATTTCAACGTTTTTTTTTTTTTATTTAGTTATAATGGTCATAGCATGTTTAATAATGATTACTTAAACAGACATGGGATAAATTTTTCGATTGTAGCTTAAACCTCTAGCTTCATATGATTTCCTTGCTTTGCAATTCTTGATAGAACCGTAAGACATGATATGCTTCACTATCAGGCTAATATATGTTCAACTGTTGTTAATAGAGACTATGCTATCTCTCCTGGCCTTCTGCTAGACGGGATATCGAGTCCCGCTCAAAGTCGATAGTCTCTTATAATGTCTGCAACCTCACCATCCTTGTGACTTAAGAATGGGTGCTTTGGGGAAGCCTATAGGTCTACCTGATGAGTCTTCAGCAGCCATTGCCTTGCCCTCCACGGTCCTAGCTTTGGTGGATAGGGGCTTGGGCGCTGATCATATAGATATATGGTCAGTCGTTAGGGCATTGTCAGTTTCCCTTACCCCTGCCATTCATGAGCGGCAATTGAACCTTTAAATGTTACAACGTCCCAGCTGTTTGTTTACGTAGTATGTATCAAAAGTAAAGAAATATTTTTTAAGCCATTTAATGTATAAAATATATTTGACTGACTTATTACAACTAATTTATATAAAATACTATGGGAGGAGGCTCTCCTAAGAAACTCTCCAAAATTACAAATTGGGTTTGTTTGTAGTTGTTATCTCTTAAAATCTTTAAAAACACATTCATGTAATACCAATTCAATCAAATTACAATGAAAAAATTGTGAGATTGAAGTCTAAAGCCATCGGCGCTGAAGTGGTAACAGAGTATCACGATTCTTTTGTGAGCTAAGTTATTAAAACATTTGGATTTGAGATACAGTTTACTTGATTAAGCATTATCAACTCTGGCGCTGATAAAAGCTACATATTTACAAAAAGAATTATGACATTTGTTGTTATCTATCTGTCTATATAATAGAAATACACACACACACACACACACACTTTCTGAGTGGGGATACCTCAACGTTGTGAAATAGTTAGTGTATCGCCATGATCAGCAGAGCTGTACTTGTCTGTACCAGCCATACTGAAGTCAATTTCTTTTAGCGAGGCATATTTTCACCGACTCACAGCGGTGCCCTTTTAGCTCGGAAAAGTTTCCTGATCGCTGATTGGTTGGACAAGATAATTCTAACCAATCAGCGATCAGGGAACTTTTCCGAGCTAAAAGGGCACCGTTGCGAGTCTGTGCAAATCTGCCTCGCTAAAAGAAATGGACTATAAGTTCGTTTGCTGCGTGCGATCAGACAAAAGTCTCCCACTATCGCCAATCCTCAGTTGGTAGCGTGGTGAAGAAAACTAGCCAAACTCCAGACATGAATATGGCCGTGTCTGAGGCTTTTGTCCTGCATTTATATATATATATATATATATATGTGTGTGTGTGTGTGTGTGTGTGTGAGTGTGTGCATGTGAATGTAAAGCCAGTCGAAGGTATTCTTTGCAATTGAAAGCTTCATTATCCACGTGTAAAAAAAAATAATCGATTATTTTCATAACTTTACTCATCTGCCTGCCATATGCACCAGTCGGATAAATTACATTTCCTAATTAAAGCTAATTACCATGACGCGGTTTTCATTTAAAGATGACTAACAGTCTCCAACAGATACGAAATCCTATCCCCTGTAGTACGTACGCATTCCTCTGGTTCAGTATTGGAAAATGCAAATCAAGGCGTCGTGGTGGATATATATTGGATATATTGGATATATATTGCTATTGCGTATGTGATACTTTCTTGCGTGCATGCGGTTGTTTCTAGGTATATGGATATAGAGATTTGATTCCTTGCTATTTGTGATTTTTCATTTATTAGTGAGATAATAGATAGAATGTGAGGGTTGAAGAATGTTTATATATATATATATATATATGTATATATATGTATATGTATGTATGTATGTTTGTATATATATAAAATACATTCCTTAACCTATATATATATATATATATATATGTATGTATATATATATATATATAATACACTATGTATATATATGCATATATATAAATATACATACTTTTATATATGTATATATATATATATATATATATATTCGTATATTAGAAAGATAAAACAAGTTTCATAATTTTGAACGATTAATTTGATAAAATGCATGACTGTCGATTTGTAGGAGGACACTCCACCATCAAACCATTGTTCTCTAGTCTTGGGTAGTGCCATAGCCTCTGTACCATGGTCTTCCATTGTCCTGGATTAGAGTTCTCTTGCTTGAGGGCACACTCGGGCCTGCGGTTCTATCTCATTTCTCTTCCTCTTGTTTTTTTTTTTTTTCAAGTTTCTATAGTTTATAAATGATAAATCTAATTCAATGTTGTTACTGTTCTTAAAATATTCGGTTTTGTCTATTACTTCTCTTATAGTTAATTTATTTTCTTGTTACCTTTCCTCACTGAGCTATTTTTCCCTGTTGGACCCCTTGGACTTATAGCATCCTGCAATTCCAACTGGGGTTAACCTTAGCTTGTAATAATAATAATAATAATAATAATAGTAATAATAATAATAATAATAATGATAATAATACAACTTCACCTCAAAATTCATTGCCACGACAACGTCAACACTGTGGAATTGATGTAATCAGCAAAGGGTCACAATGATCCCTGAGAGGCTACGAGGATCAGTCGTCTCTGTTTTGAGCCTTTAAATCAATACTTCTCCAT
Organism: Palaemon carinicauda; assembly: GCF_036898095.1. Lineage (NCBI taxonomy): Eukaryota > Metazoa > Arthropoda > Malacostraca > Decapoda > Palaemonidae > Palaemon > Palaemon carinicauda. The sequence goes on along the minus strand of NC_090732.1, from coordinate 167,551,680 downwards.
TCATCACCTCCTACTTCACGCTTCATAATCCTTAAGCCAGCCTGACACTTGCACGAATTTGTGGCACGCATTGTCACGACTCGAGTCGTGAACTGGCGTGAACTCGTCGTGAACTGGCATGAACTCGTCGTGAACTGGCATGAAGTGTTCGTAAACCCGTCGTGACGAGAATTTTTAAATGTTCAAAATTTTGGTCACGACAAAATTTCGTGACCAGATCGTGAACTATGCGCGAACTGTTCGTGAACTCGTCGGGACGATGCGGGAAATGCGCAAACTATGCGTGAACTCGTTGTGCCAGTTCATGTCAATGTGGACAGGTCAGCTGTGATTCTGAGGTAATTTTTGTAGCCCTTTGATCTTCCAGTTCGTGCCACGACAAATTCGTGGCAAAAAGTCGTGCAAGTGTCAGGGTACCCTTAGACATGTAGGTCTGGGTCCTCTAACTCTTCAAGTGCCCTGTGGAACCCAGTCGATAATTTGGTGAACTAATCTCTCCTAGCATTAACTGAATAACAAAACGAAAACAGAGAGATAATCTCAGTCCACTACACAGAAACAGAAGCTAATATCCAGGCACACGTTTATGCCACTCATCTGGGTAATCAAATTAACGTCAATGGCAAATATGCATGTGAAAGAGATCGGTGTTCGTGTTTAACATTTTCCGATTTTCCCGCATCATTTCCAGGAAATGCTTTTCATGTGCCAAGTGTTGTCAAGAATATATATATATATATATATGTGTATGTATATATATATATATATACTGTATATATATATATATATATATTGTGTATATATATATATATGTATATATATACATATATATATATATATATACTGTATATATATATATATATATTGTGTATATATATATATGTATATATATACATATATATATATATATATATAAACAAACACAACAATGACAACAAATGCAGCCGTTTATACTCCACTGCAGGACAAATATCCCAGACATATCCTTATTCATGTCTGGGACTTGGCCAGTTTTCATCACCACGCTGGCCACTACGGGTTGGTGATTGTGAGAGACTTTTGACTGATCACTCACAGCAAACCAACTTTGTATGGGTGGCCCTACTAGTACAGGTTTGCTGAACATGGGGATACATAATCACTTTCATCAAATTGAGGTGTCCCCAATCAGAAAGTTATATATATATACACAGTATATATATATATATATATATATGTATATATATATATATATGTATATATATATGTATATATATATATATATATACTCTGTATATATATATACTGTATATATATATATATATATACCACAGATTGAAAAAATAAAACAATTTTTACAATTATGAACAGTTAAATTGGCTATTGGAATAAATAAATAACTAAAAATTTGGATGAAACGAATAAAGGAAAAAACACAACTTTGAATTGACATTTTTCATTTATAAGATCCTTTTCTCAAGTTAAAAAAAAATCACATAAGTACAGTTTCTATTTTTATTCTCAGAGAGAGAAAAAATGAAAGAATGAGGAAGCCATAGACCCCTAATCTCTACAAATGGGCTCTTTGGTGTTCCTTCCTTTCCTTTTGTGAACGAATCTTCAAATAGACACCTTTGTCATTGATCCTGGTGATTGAGAAGCCAATTATAGTTGAGGCAATACCTGAGGCCTATTTCCACATCCAGTTAGGAAACGCACAACAATAATACATACATACATATACCAAGGCACTTCCCCCAATTTTGGGGGGTAGCCGACATCAACAAATGAAACAAAACAAAAAAGGGGACCTCTACTCTCTACGTTCCTCCAGCCTAACAAGGAACTCAACCGAGTTCAGCTGGTACTGCTAGGGGGCCATAGCCCACCCTCCCACATTATCCACCACAGATGAAGCTTCATAATAATAATAATAATAATAATAATAATAATAATAATAATAATAATAATAATAATTCTAGAAGTTTTATTCCAGCTGTGACCAAGTTATGGAATGATCTCTCTAAACCGGTAGTTGAATCGGTGGGTCTTCAAAAGTTCAAACTTGCTGCGAATGTTTTTATGTTGAACAGACCGACATATAGTTCATGTATCGAACATATATTTTAATGTTGTTATTCTTCTTAAAATATTTTATTTTAATTGTTCATTACTTCTCTTGTAGTTTATTTATTTTCTTATTTCCTTTCCTCACTGGGTTATTTTTCCCCTGTTGAACCCTTGGGCTTATAGCATCCTGCTTTTCCAACTGGGATTATAATCGGGCAGCTGAATTGGTGGGACTTCAAAATTTCGAACTGGCAGCGAAGGTTTTTGTGTTGAACAGGCTATGAGTCTCTTTTTATAGCTTATATATGAAAAATCTATTTCAATGATATTCTTAAAATATTTTATTTTAATTTTTCATTACTTCTCTTGTATATTTATTTCGTTTCCTCACTGGGATATTTTTCCCTATTGGAGCCCTTGGGCGTATATCTTCCTGCTTTTCCAACTAGAGTTATAGCTTGGATAATAATAATAATAATAATAATAATAATAATAATAATAATAATAATAATAATAATAATAATAAAGAAAGCAAAATTCCTATAAGAAATATTCAAACAATTCAAAACGAATATTAGTGGAAAGCAGAGGCACAAAAGAATAAGGATAAAAGGAAATTCTGTGAAATTGGAACCTAAAATGGAAGTCCTTTAGTACTAAAAGGATATGAAATATCTTTAATGTTCCTTCTTTGCCATTGTCTTTAGACATGATTACTCTCTTTCCGGGAAATTCCATTTCATCTTTTTCTTAGAGTTTTAAGCAAGATAAAATTTTTAGCGATATTTACACACTACGCTGTTGAGAATTTGCCGTAAAAAATCGATAAAAATCCTGGAATAAATGTTGCTAGGCGTTTACCGTTTTAAAAATTGATATATTGACGTAAAGGAGTAATATTACTGTCACCGACCCGTAAAAGTTAATAACAAAGTAGGGTAAAAATTTACGGTCGCCTGTATTTTACTGAAATACGGCTGAGAACAGCATATTTGTACGGATAATTTCCGATTAGAATTACGGTTATTATTAACACTCTACTAGTCATTATCGTTCCCTTGGTTGAGAATCACTTCAAGAAAACTTACTTTTTTATATTTTTTTTTTCAAAACTTGTGTTGTTAAAAATAGTTAATGCATTATTCAGTTCCAAATCTTAAACCCCACTTTATTAATACACTGTTAAAAAAACCGTAATTCTAATCGGAAATTCTCCGTAAAAATATCTTGTTCTCAGCCGTATTTCAGTAAAAAACAGGCAACCGTAATTTTTACCATACTTTGTTATTATCTTTTATGGGTTGGTGACCGTAGTATCATTCCTTTACGTCAATATATCCGTTTTTAAAACGTTAAATCCCTAGCAACATTTACTTCAGGATTTTTACCGTTTTTTTTTAATGCAATTTTTTACCAGTGTAGTCTTAAGGTCTGATGAGGACCTGATACGCCTTTTGTTAAAATACGGAAATGCTGCTACGCCATTATAATATACAAACTAGAAAAGTCCTCAGAGTGCAGACCTCCACCCCGGGAGCTTATATTTCGAAACCAGCTTGCCTTTCCCAGAATCAGTTTAGAACGTAGGCGTATTTGAAGTCAGTGTGACAACCATGTGCGACTTGGGGGTAAGGTCAGTGTTAAATTGGTCGACATTTTGCTCCACCTTGACTTTGACCTTAACCTTTGACCTAGGACTTTCAAAATAGAATCACTTCCACGTCTTAATATAACAATTCAACTCTGAAAGTTTCACTACTCTATAATTAAGATTGTGGCCAGGAGGTTGTTCACAACAAAAACAACCGGACAAACAGGCAAACAGGGGCGAAAACATAACCTCCTCCCAACTTCGTTGGCAGAGGTAATCGATGAATCGGTCAATCCAAATACAGAGATAGAAATCTATTGTACCAATCCTCAACAACATTTCCAAATTACAGACATTGTCTGAAGATTCATTCATATATATATATATATATATATAGATAGATAGATAGATAGATAGATAGATAGATAGATAGATAGATATATATATATATATATATATGTGTGTGTGTGGGTGTGGGTGTGGTTGTGTATGTGTGTGTAAGTGTGTGTGTGTGGTTATTTGAGTGCGTGTGTATGTATGTATTTTTGGGAACTGGCACTTAGCCTATCTGTTGTTCTTGTGTCTCTAAATAATAAAAAGGAGGATCACTTGTGGCAGGAACGAGTGGGCGTAACCATAAGAGTCTTCGCCTTCAAGAAGAGCTGCTGACTCATCATCGCCTTGCAAGATGGAACCCATTTAATTGGTTCTCAATGGAGGAAATTGTCTGTGTTTTGATTGTGAAGCTTGATGGCGAGACGTCGTCGTGGTAGGAGGTAAATACTTTCAAGTAAGAGAAACGGAGATGGAGAAATCTCGTACTGTCGGCACCATAACAACATCTAAAATTAACAAACTGTTTGAATTTCAACCAGCTAATGAGTGACGCTAGGAGAGCTTCGGGAATTTAAGAATACTGTTGTTGTTATTTTATCAAAGTGTGTGTGTGTGTGTGTGTGTGTGTGGTGATCATTATGGTTCATAAAAATTAATATTTCCCAGAATGATAAAATTTTGAAGTCTTTTTTTTTTATTTATCTTTTTTTTTTATCTTGGTTGTTTGGCTGATTTTTGCGTTTACTGTAAAATATCGTCTTCTTTATTTCTAGCGATTTGAATTAATATCCTGTGATTACATGAGCACTATACTTCCTTCATTAAAAAAAAAAAAAAAAAAAAAAAAAAAAAAAAAAAATTCCTTTGTAAAGAAATATTTACAAGGGTCATGTATTCCTATAATCCTTTTAGAGGGATTAGTTTTTTTTATACAAAATACAATTAATTACTCTCGAAAAATTGTAAGAAACGTGTTATAAATGTAAAAGAAATATGTATGAATATAGAACACAAAATAATTCATTTAAAATAGGAATTCATATTGGAAAAAACATTCTGTCGTAGCTTGCTAAGTAAATGAAAAAGAAAAATAGTAAATATAATGATACACAAAAGGGTGAATAAGAAATAGAGACAAATGCCACACTTATGGAATGCAGTCACGCATAATGACAAGTAGAACATCAAAAGTTCAAACTTGTAGCAAATGTTTTTATGTTGAACAGACTGACATAATTCCTTATATAGTTTATGTATGAAATATGTTTTAATG
>NC_090732.1:167521431-167541431 GCF_036898095.1 Palaemon carinicauda | reverse complement strand
CTAAAAGTCAGGCCCTCTTCACCATGAGGCTCAATACTACACTATTCTAGAAGTTTTATTCCAGCTGTGACCAAGTTGTGGAATGATCTTCCTAATCAGTTAGTTGAATCGGTGGTACTTCAAAAGCTCAAACTTGCAGCGAATGTTTTTATGTTGAATAGACTGACATAGGTCTCTTTTTATATTTTATTTATCGAAGATCTATTTTGATGTTTTACTGTTCTTAAAATGTTATTTTAATTGTTTATTACTTCTTTTTTAGTTTATTTATTTCCTTTCCACGCTGAGCTATTTTACACTGTTGGAGCCCTTAGGTTTATAGCATCCTGCTTTTCTAACTACAATTGTAGCTTAGCTAGTAATAATAACAATAATAATAATAATGAGAAGAAGAAGAAGAAGAAGAAGAAGAAGAAGAAGAAGGATATTAATATTAATATTAATATTAATGTTGATATTAATGTTAATGTCAATAATAATAATAGTAATAATGATAATAATAATAATACCCAAAGCCTTCGGAACAAATAAATCAGGCAGCCGAGATTTCCAGCTCAGTGGTCTGGCTCCAGACGCCTAATAACACTCCATCTAGGTGCCAAAAAAGCGTTCCTTTTAACTACAAATCACTGGACTGTGAGCAACGAAGCAACGTTATATAACGCAATATGAATATTCAAAATCCTCCATTACTGAGATTACTTAATTATGGTCGTAATTCATCTACTTTTGTCTGCTTGTTGATTGAATGTCAGATGAGTGAAAGTGGCCATCCTGTAAGAACTTTCATTAGCGGGTTTAGTCAACACAAGGCCAATGTTACCGTCCAGCCTAGCCCGTAATCAATACTTACCTATGGCCACGCCCAAACAAACATGAATGTGTACATATTTTGACAATATTAATCATCCTTGTAGGTCAACAACTCAGTAGGGGAACTGTCAGTTTGGGGGAAAGGGTTAGTCATAGCGAATAGCAAGGGAGTCTTTTGATAATTTCAAGTCATTGTTCACTTTCAGTTAACTTGCACATATATTTCAAAATACTGAGATGCACTATGAAATAGACCTATTCGACGTATTTTGTCCTTTTGATAATTTCAAAAATGTTCACTTTTAATTAACTTTTTTACATATTTCAAAATACTGAGATGAACTATGAAATAGACCTACTTGACGCATTTTTTATAGTTAACAATACAAGAGTATTTAATAGGAAACAGTATTGATCATGAAATATTCATAGAAAGAGATCTATATAATATAGGCCTACTTAACGAACGGAAATCTATATGATTATGTTTAATACTAATTCTCTATTATCTATTTGAGACATCTGAAATACAAAGCTTTTACCTAATTTTAATCTATTTTACAATTCTGATTAAAGTTTTTCACTTGAATCTGACTAAGGAAGGGAAAATTTATATTATTTGGTGTTTCCATATCAAATTTTCTCCTTACCTGTTTGTTTTGACCTCTTCCAACTTTCAAAATAATGTTTGAGAATTTTGTCATTAAACTCTTCTGTATACTAAATATTTTTGGATTCGTATCAAGTAGTACCGTGACTTGGGAGGGTGAAATCTTTACCTTAGCAATCAATATCTTCCTCTGGAAAAAATGGGTATTATTCCATATACTGTATTCATCATCATCTCCTCTTACGCGTATTGACGCAAAGGCTCTCATATAGCATTCATTGTCTAGATTCAAGAAAGGATATCCAGTTCCTTGTGATGCGCAGTGCCTATCTTATGCAAGTGACCCCTGCCGGTCCATACTAATTCTAGTAAGATAAACTGCCAGACATCAGGAGTAGAAGCCGAAAAGACATCATGTCTATTGCCTTAAACCCAGTCCGTCACCCTGTTGCTAGTGACTTCATCAAGATTTAGGGGGCATTTCCTACACACTATACTGTATAAGAATCAAAAATTAATATCTTCAGATTTAAGTGGGATTTTAGTTTATTTCTCTTGTAGTTTAGTTCCTTATTTCCTTTCCTCACTGAGCTATTTTCCCGGTTGGGGCCCTTGGGCTTATAGCACCCTGCTTTTCCAACGAGGGTTGTAGCTTGGCAAATAATAATAATAATAATAATAAATTTCTTATATGTTTGGAGCAGTTCTTCCTACTTTGAGCCCTCTTCCTTTTTTTTTCGTATATTACTTTGGGTATTGCTTTGAAAATATTTACCATTATGCTCCAGCCCTATGCTTCAGTCCTCAAGTACACGTTAGAGTTGTGAACACGAGGGTCAACTGAAATGATAAGTCCTCATACTTCCATAGGGAGATAATTTCTTTTTGTGTTTCTTGGAAAATTTGACACGTCCCTTTTTTTCAGTGTTCGCACTATCAGTTCATAAGAATAGTCTATTAACGATTTTTTTTGCAGTGGCAGGGATATTATAGCAGCAATGTTCTCTCTCTCTCTCTCTCTCTCTCTCTCTCTCTCTCTCTCTCTCTCTCTCTCTCTCTCTCTCTCTCTCTCTCTCTCTCTCTCTCATTTATTATCTTCTCACTCCCCATTAGTTCACTAAACGTTCAGCTGGCTTCCACAAGGCACTAGAATAATTGGAAGGCCCAGGCTTACATGGCTGAGAACTATGAAGCGCGAAGTAGGAGATGATGAATGGAGAAGTATTTACTTAAAAGCTCAAGATAGAGACAACTGGTGAAATCTAACCGAGACCCTTTGCGTCAATGGGCGTAGGAGGAGATGATGATGATGATGTGTGTGTTTTCTTTACTCCATGGAGAATAGTGCATTCAGTGCACCTCACGCAATGCACTGAATGCATTACTTAAAGAATTTGCATTATGTGAGATGCGAGAGGATATCTTTGTTGAATTATTATTATTATTATTATTATTATTATTATTATTATTATTATTATTATTATTATTATTATTATTATTATTATTATTATTATCATCTAAGTTGGAAAAGCAGGATGCTATAAGCTCAAGGGCTCCTACAAGGAAATAGATAAACTTTAAGAGAAGTAACGAACAATTAAAATGAAATATTTTAGGAACAGTAACAATATTAAAATAGACCTTTCATATATAACTATGGAAGCTTAAAAAACAAGAGGAAGTTGAATAAGAACAGTGAGCCTGAGTGTACCCTGTAGCAAGAGAACTTTACCCCAAGACAGTGGAAGACTATGGAAGGCTATGGCACTATGTAGGATTGAGCTATATAAATGATAAAGGATATGTATAATAAAGACTATAGTTTTTAGCGAAGATTTTGACTGTAAAAAAAAAGTCTTGTTAGAAAATTTGAAGGAATAATGAATTTACTGAAATAATGGAAAGGCAAATACTTGTGAGAGGGGATAAAGCAGTACTGTAGGTTAGATAAAAATGGCTAACGGAGTAGGCCTACGACAAAGATGCCAGAAGCAATGTGGCTGTTATGTTAAAGTCGATGATATATTTGATAATAACAAGGACAGGAGAGGGAGTTATATTAAACAAATATAGATGGGAACATTATTTTAAGCTAGAGATGCCTTGGTGGCAGCCGAAAGTTTGGAGGATGGAAAACATAGGCCTATTATTAATTTTTTTCGTGAAATAATGACGTGTGGATTAGAAGCAAATAAGGAAAAAATATTAAATTAAAAATAAGACAGCACAGAAAAGGAATAAAAACAGTGGAAATATATTTCACTTCGTAATTAAATTGAATAATAAAAGAATCTTCAAAAGGTAAACCGGGATATTGTGAGAAAAGTCGTGAAGCTTTCAAGCTTAACATACCAGTCACACAGAACATTTGTAACAAAGTCATGATATATATATATATATATATATATATATATATATATATATATATATATATATATATATATATATATATATATATATATATATATATATATATATATATATATATATATATATATATATAGACATATTTAGAGCATCAAAAGATAAACATATTGTTACATTTTACAGTGAGATGATTTCAGTAGTTTACATGCAATATGATAATATTCTGAAAAAAAAGATATCTATGGATGGGCCTCCCCAAACATATGCAAAATATAAACCAGAAAACTTCAAAGTTAACAAAAATAGAAATGAAAGCCAAACCAAACGATTGGAACTAGTAAGCGGAGATACGACTTAGAAAAGAAAGTTACTTTGGAAATATAAAAAAATAGGAAGGAGAAATTAGATATTTTTGCATCAGTGATTTTATTTTTTCAAATGAAGAACTAATTTAATGAAATTAAACATTAAAGATTTTGTATTGTAATCGCTATTTTACTGAAATTAAAACGTTTAAGATCTAATTTGCTTTTTTTCATTTTTCTAGGAATGTAGAAAGACTGAACTAAATTTAAAATGCGCATATAAAGAGGACGTAAATTAAAAGATTGAAATTATGTTGTTTAATGAAAATAATGAAACTTAAAATAAAATTGTATATCTTATATGAAGAAAATGACGAAATGAGATAAGATAAACACGGTGAAATTAGCAAAATATCACACAAACTGAGGCGCCGTTGCATAGATAAAGCCTCAATTAGGAATCTGTTCTCTGTAATTACATTACTTCTGTATTATATATATGCTTAATTTGATGATAAAATTCTAATATTAACTTACTGATTTTGTTTTATTAGTATGCCGAACATTATTGTCTGAAACGTTGAATGGGACTCGAATGTTTCCAGTGGCAGCCATAGATAAAGCCTCAATTAGGAATCTGTTCTTTGTAATTACATTACTTCTGTATTGTATATTTATGTTTAATTTAATAATAAAAATAATATTAACTTACCTAAATTGTTTTATTAGTATACCAAACATTATTATCTGAAACGTTGAATGAGACTCGAATGTTTCCAGTGGCAGCCATTATTGTTTACATTTTGGCAGTGTTTACCTTCAGTAACAGAGAAACGTCTCCATATCTCAGCTAGCTGTATACATATAAACACTTTCAACCATGGGGAAAGGTTTCAATAATTATATGTGTAAAAAGTTCTTCCATCCTGCTTCCAGGGATAATTTGAAAAGGGTAGGTTTATCATAAGTAGTGAAAATGACAGTTTAGGCTTAGGTTAATGTATGTTACGACAGGCAATGAAGTATAACAATATATTGTAGTTTTCCATATATGCTATCGCAAATAATTATATTGCAGAGTCTCCCATAGGCTATATGTTATTCAACTAGCTTACCATTGAGACCAGAGTACGAAAAATCAGAAAAATAGTCAACATAGGCTAAACCAGGTTAATTATTATTCAGATGGGGGAGACTTTGTATATCAGCGGCCAGTTCCTCACGCGTTGATTAGAAATGGACATCAACTAACCTTAACTTTCCCCCTCTAACCTAACCTACAAGCCGTGTCCTTACTTACTTACCTTATGGGTGGGGACTAACAACACCCTGGGATGCCCCTCACACTGCCGTATTGTAAGTTAGACCTAATAATATATACAAATGGCCGCTATCATACATACACCCCTATAATCGTTTTAGTGGTTAGATATGATGCTGATTATTGTTTTTTAAAATTTGTTTTGATATTTTTTAATCTTGATCCAACTAACTACTAGTTATCTGAATATCTAAATCTGGTTTTCGGTTTCAACTTATGTTTGAACAGATGATTCAATTGTGAAAGACAAAATGGAGAGCGATTGAAGTTTATCTTCTCTAAAATTTTATAAAACATTCAGCAGTTACCCTTGACAGATGAGGATGGAAATGGAACTTAGTACAGTACAGTATTATATTTGCAAGGTAACTGTAAATCATAACAGACTATTTAAAAAGAAATATCAAGTATATTACAGGGCATGATAAACAACTTGATCCCTATAGATTAAAACTACCAGCATTAAGGGAGATTAAGAAAATATGTAAGAACGTCCTAGCCTAACCTAACCTAACCTAACTATTAAAGAAATTGTATTCTATCTAAACTGTACAGTTTTACCCTCGGTTAAGATTTGTAGAATGCTGGGACATGTCCTGTGTTGGTTCAATTATAAAGAAAAAATATAGTACAATACAATATCTTTAGAAAATAAATTTAAAAGTATATAGGTGCTTAGAATGATTCTGGTGAAAATACTGGGCAGAAATCCATAATTTTCAAATTATAGATGTTATAAAATTCTAGAAATTATGAGTTAAAAAAGGAAAAGGGAAACACATAATGGCACCACCTTTCCTAATCTAGGACCCATATCCTTACCTAACGGCTATGCCCATCTGCGACCTCCCCCCCATAGACAGCTGTATCTGTTGCTTACCTGGAGACAAGTCGCAACCCAGTGTTTACTTCTCGACCAACCTCACTCCTAAAATAGGGTTTATTTCTATGTGGCTACGAACTTCTATGTCATTTATATGGGTTTACTCTGATGTCGATTTTCTGTGACCAGACAAAAAAGTAATAGGTGTCTAATAGGTAACTATAATAGGTTACTATGCAACTCCACTGCTGGGCAGTGTTACCGTCTACTGTAAGGCAAGCTTCACTTTTCTCCTGGTTGTCTTGTCAAGAGGTTGTCCACTTTTGTCTTGTTGATTATCGTCATCAAAAGTGTTCAAAACTCCCATAAACACACCAGTAACTTTGTATTTTCTCCAAAAGAGAAATGGTCTCGTGTTTGGTGGTATAATAAGAAAATCTTGTCTAAATGAGTATCAAAGTAGAACTCTTTCGAACATATCGGTGTCGGAGGAGGAGCTAGTATGGTAGATGTGGAGATAAGAGATTGGCCAAGAAAAAGTCATGTGATAATAAAAATCAGCTTTGATTAGAGATTGCAAATGATTGCCATTACTAGTTACTAATAATACAGAAAATGGGAAATCAGTCTGAGCAGCAGCACCACCTGTTGGGAATTGTATGAACTGTGGCAGGGATGCAGATCATAAGAAAATTGTGTCAAATATAGAACTGTAAGAGTAAAATGGGAATTTTAACAAAAATAAGTATTTAGGTTATTATTTGCCGCCAAAAGGAAAATAAGTATCTAGGTTATTAGTTGCTGTGGACTTAATGTTATGGGTTGGTGGTATTTCTTTTTGGTTGGGTAATACTATGAACATAGAAGGTCCTCGGTTTATGATGATCTCTAGCAATGATGTTTGGTTCTTTGATACGGTGAACTATTTGCCGACGCGAGGAGTAACGAACTCTGCCAAAGTTACTTTAGCATTAGTTTGCCATGTTGAATTCGGAATTAGTTGCTGTGGACTTAATGTTATTGGTTGGTGGTATTTCTTTTTGGTTGCGTAATACTATGAACATAGGAGGTCCTCGGTTTACGATGATCTCGAGCTACGATGTTTGGTTCTTTGATACGGTGAACTATTTGCCGACGCGAGGAGTAACGAACTCTGCCAAAGTTACTTTAGCATTAGTTTGCCATGTTGAATTCGGAATTTTGTTGCTGCTCTTTTTTGGATACTTTTGTGCCTCTTTTTGCTGTGGACAATGTCTGGAAAGTGTAAGCTAGACTTCTGATGGCAGTGTGCAGGCCAACCACAGGACTAAAGCTAAGGAATTGTTATATGTATTACTGTATGGTACATATTGTCTATCAGTACAGTATTGAAAAGTGTAGGTACATTACTGTATAGGGTACAGGTATTTGTATGTATAGGGTACCGCATATATGCTTGTACAGTACTGTATGTTATGTATTTACTGTAAGTCTGACGTACAATGAAAATCTATTTCCGACGCGGCATGATAACTGATCCCTGTCGTAACCAAAACACTTGTAATAATGAAGTCCTCGCCTATGCACGTCTTTTCTCCCTTTAATGGAGTTAGAAGAAAGGTTATGAGTCCTCCATCAGTCTCAGGTTGCCACTGGGCAAGTCATCTGGAAATCCTGGGAAGCAGTCTTAGTGGAGCATTTTGCTACCTATGTCTCATTTCAGTGTGGATTTCTGTAACTTATCACTAATTGTTTACCACTATCCACATTTCAATCAGTTTGGGGATGAGCACAACGAATGTTGGGTAAGGTTAATGAAATGAATTGATTTTTTTTAAGATAAAATTTATTATTTTAATATTTATCCAACTTTCATTCGATCTTGGCCAGGAACCTTACCCACATCTAATGGGGAAAGAACAATAATGAGGTTTTCCAACATACGGGCACCGGTGACCAAGTATTCTGTACATTAGTATCAATAGTTACTGTGATAAGGTAGAGTTAGTCATACTGCTGTAATCCACATCTAATCTTTTAATATTTGAGTTTATCAACTAAAGCTGTGCTTTCATAGCTTATAGCATAATAAATGTTCGTTATGTATTGAAATGATAAATTTTATTTTTTAAATAGTTTTTCTCGATTCTCACCAACTGCACAATTTCCTCAGGTATGGATAGCCGAGCAGAAGGCAGATGCTGAACGGAAGAAACAAGAGGAGTTACGATTGCAGTATGAAAAGGAACAAGAATTATACAATAATAAAGCTTTACTGGCAAAGGGGGAAAACAAGGAAAAATTATCTCTCAATTTTATGTATGAAGCACCTGCTGGGGTGAAGAAAGAGAGAGAAAAAGAAGACGGTGAACCCGAGTACAAATTCGAATGGCAACGTAAATTCAATGCCCCTAGGGAAAGGTAAGATGAATTGATGATGATGGGGTATATTAAAAAAAAAACAGCTAACCAAGGATAATTATTCTTCTTCAACTGGTATGGAAAATTTATGTACTAAATGAAAACTCCCAATATTCTTCTGAGGACTGATGATGAAATGAATACAGGAACAAGAAATATTCTTTTTCTTGTTTATTATATACTGTTGCTGTTAGATTTATTCTGTTTGTTCATCTATAAAGGTTGTGATACATTACCGAGGTTTGAATCCTTCACTTATGATTATCTTTTTTCCAGCTACTGTAAAGATGATGATACTATTCGAGATCAACCTTTTGGAATAGCAGTGCGAAATGTGAGATGTATCAAATGTAAAGCCTGGGGTCACATAAACACAGATAAAGAATGTCCTCTGTATGGTAGAGTTTTAGAAAATGCTGATGCCAATCAGAACTTGGATCATAATGAATTAATTGTTGGAATGAGGGATGATGGCTTACAGCTCAAGACTTTGGGATCTTTAGCAACAGGGATTTATGGAAGAGGACAAAATCCATTTGCCCAGAATCAGGTAAAGATTAATTGGTTTTTATTTTTCCTTGCTATGAATATCTATCCTGAAGCAAAAAATTTTATGGTATTGCATAAATTTTTTTTCAAATTACTTCTTTTCTGCTGGATTTTTTTACTGATATACTGTATTATGCAAATAAAACTTACTGGTTTTCAACAAGTATGCTATCTGTAGTTGAAACGGTATTGGTTTCCGCACAAATACAAACCCTCGTCTTTTATGGCTGAAGTCATAAGAGTGGTTTGTCTCCTTTCGGAGCCTTTATTCCAGGTACAGTATAGCCAAATTTTACTTTACCTCCGAAGAGATAAAATCTGTGCATTATCAGCAGAGAAGACCATGGCTCTGCCTTCAGCCAGGTCTTTAGGCTGAAAGGAGTTGATACTTCCTCCTTGACAGAACTCGCTATACTCATACAGAGTTTTGAGCTGTCTTGCCCTCTGATAGAGGTGAAACCACCTCTTTGAGACATTACTAATGTCTTGCCGTCCCCTAAGTGGCCATCTTATGAACTGCTGAGGTTGCCTCAGACAGGAACCTTACCCTCAAACCAGTTTTCTTGCTTGCCTTAGGCTCTGCCAAAGATCAGGGAGCTTCATACTCTTGCCTTTATCATCACTCATACCGAACACAGGAGGTGGGTCCCATTCTCCTTCGGCCCTGAGGTTAAAGCTAAAACCCAGAATCCAGATTTTCTTCGCTACAGGTCGTGAACCTTAGAACTGTTAATACCAATCCAGATCAGCTGCTCTTGTGTCCTGTGAGGGCACTGAGGGACTACAGTACCTTAAACTTCTTCTTTCCTATCGTTGTCCCTACATTGAGGGGTCGGTTGCCTGATGCTCCCTCTCCAATGCCTTCTATTAAAGGCATCCTCTTCCACCAAACCTCTTCTACCCATATCATCCTTTACATTATCTCACCATTTAATTCTCTGCCTCCAACTCGATCTTCTTCCCATAACAGGTTCCTCTGAAGCCATCTTCACTCTCTGCCCACCATCCATCCTCAACACATGGCCACACCATCTCAGTCATTACACTCTTATTACCTTTGTTAAATTTACTATGTCTGCCATTCTTCATATTTTACCATTTTAAATATTAAACTTAGCCGGTGAATATATAATAGCTGACGTCTCGGACGGCTCGACAGATACCAAAAACTCGCGAGCGATCGCCATGAAGGTTGCGGGTGTGACCACCAGCGCCGACTATCGGCCAGATACCGCATATACTTGTCAAGGTCTTCAGTTCTTCTCTGTCGGTCTTGTCGACAAGTTGATTCCACTCGCTGATGACCTTGAGTTTTCATCCTTTTTGGTGAAGTACTTTATTTTGGTTGTTTTTGAGCTTTCGCTGTGACGGGTGTTTTTTCTTCAATTAAACTCTTGAAACCCTTTTTTTTTGGCTAGTGTTTATTGTTGATGACTTTGGTTTTGTCTTGGATTTTCTCTGATTTTTCAATATGGCTGACCCTTCTCCTATCCCTGGACCTAAATTTCGCAAGTGTGCGAGGGATTGCAACAAACGTCTTCCCAAGGCCTCTATCGACCCACATACCGTTTGTTCTAATTGCCGGGGTAAATCCTGCCAATTAGGAGATCGGTGTGATGAGTGCGTGGTCTTGTCGGAATTCGACTGGCTTGAATATGATAAATATACTCGTAAGCTGGAGAGAGATAGGGTGAGGAGAAGCTCCTCTAGGTCGTTGGAATTTTCCTCCTCCCATGCCCCTGAACCTAATCCTTCCCCTGTAGTAGTTGTTCCTGAACCCCCTACTAGCACTCATGAACCGTCCATGCGGGATATGTTTCTTGCGATTCAAGCTTTAGGCGAAAAAGTTGAGTCCTTAGCATCGGACCGTAACCAACTCATGTCAGATGTGAAGTTATTGAAGTGTCAGAGTGGTAAATCAGAAAATCGTAGTGATAAAGTGATAAGTGCGCAAAGTGTTTTTAGTGTTGCGACTGAGGGTTCGTCTGTTCGTGCTTGTCGCTCCCCTAGTCCGAGACCTCTTTCAGGCTCCCCTGCACCAGGGAGAAGTAATGTCGTAGGACTTAAGGGGACGAGAGGCTTTAACCAACGTACAGACGTTCCCTCTTTGGTATCGGACGTTTCTCGTCAAGATCGCCCTTACCATAAGACGGGTGAGACTGTGTTCTCCTCGTCATCCGAAGACTTTTCGCACAAGAAACCTTGGCGCAAGGTTTCTAGACCCTTGAAGCAAAAGTCAGTCCCTTCAGGACAGGTCCAGCGTCCTGGCTGTAGCCATTGGGACAGCTCTGACCCTTTGCAGTCGTTGGAAGACTGTTCGCCTATTAAGCGCAAGCGTAACACGGGGTCCGAAGGTCGCGGTAAAGGCAATGCTTTGCCAACACAGACGTTACCGTCGTCTCGGCCCGTTCCGACTCCCGTTGATCCGAAGTGGGTTGTCCTGCGGGACATGCAGACTAAGCTTGCCTCCCTTATGGAGGAGTATGACGTTGAGCAGGTTCGCGATGATCCTTTGCTTTCGAGTCGCCGTTACGCTGAACGAGACTCTGGCCGTCAGCCGCCCAAACGAGTATTTACTCGTCCGTTTGACGTTAGTGCTGACGTTTCTTGTACTTTGAAACGTGATGTCAGTAGTTTTTCACGTCAGTCACGTGACGTGGATCCTCCCTCGCTGCAGTCTCGTGTTGACGTTCAGCTGCTGCCGCCGCAGCCCCGACCTGACGTTCGCCGACCGGCTCCGTTGCCTCGACGTGACGTTGAGCGTCAATCACCGCAGTCGGAGGTTGTTTTGCCTGCTCAGTCTATGCAGTCAAGGCAGTTCCAACGTGATGTCGAGCGTCAATCAACTTCAGTTGTTGTTGTTGGTCAGTCACAAGGATTTCAGTCCTTTCAGCAGCGGCGTGACGTCGCTTCCTCTACTGCTACTGCTGCTCCTTTGCTTGTTGACATTGCCTGTCAAGCGTTGCCGCCGCGGCAGGTCTCTCCTTTTCATGAGACTCGGCAATTGTCGGACGAGGTTCCTTCAGATGAGGAAGTTGCTGATCCCCCTCCAACTGATATTCCTTTGGGGACTTTGTCAGACGGAGAGGAGCCTAAAGCTGCTCAGCCCTCTATGGACTTTAAAAAAATCATGCTGATTTTTAAGGATCTGTTTCCGGACCATTTTGTAACTGCTGCTCCTCGTTCGCCTCCGTCAGAGTTTACGCTAGGCCTAGCTACTTCGAAGCCGTCGTTTACTAAGCTAGTGCTCTCTCGCTCTTCTAAGAGAGCTTTACATTTGCTAGGCGACTGGTTGATCACCAGGAGGAGTTTGGGGAAGACAGCCTTTGCTTTCCCCCCTTTTAAACTGGCTTCTAGAGCGAGCGTCTGGTATGACACGGGAGAAGTTCTCGGCTTGGGAGTTCCTGCCTCTGCCCAGGGAGACTTCTCAAGCCTCGTAGACTCTCCCCGTCACCTGGCCATGAGACGCTCTAAAGTTTACTGGTCCTCCTCGGACCTTGACCATCTCCTCAAAGGGGTTTACAGGGCCTTCGAAGTTTTCAACTTCTTAGATTGGTCGCTAGGAGCCTTAAGCAGGAAGATCTCTTCGGCCGACCGTGATGTTTCCGTGCTTATTATGTCCTGCATGGACAAAGCCATCCGTGATGGCTCTAATGAGCTCGCCGCTACCTTTACGGCAGGAGTCCTGAAGAAGAGGGAGACTCTTTGCTCGTTCCTTTCGGCAGGAGTAACTCCCTGCCAAAGGTCAGAGCTTCTCTTTGCCCCGTTGTCATCTGCCTTGTTTCCTCAGCAGTTGATCAAGGATATTGCGGCTTCTCTGGTGCAGAAGGATACCCACGACCTGATGGCTACGTCGGCGCGCAAGGCTGCTCCTTCATCGTCTTATGTCGTAAGACCCAAGATCGATACCCCAGCTATGAGGTTTATCCCGCCCTTTCGTGGCAGAGCCCCCAGTAGGGGAGGCGCTCGTGCCGACAGTAAAAGAGGCAAGAGGAGAGGATCCAAGTCCTCCCGTGGCAGAGTCTGACTGCCCACGTCCTCAGACAGCGGTAGGGGCCAGACTGAACAACTTCTGGCAGGCCTGGGAGAAGAGGGGTGCAGACCGAGAGTCTGTGTTGTTGCTCAAGGAGGGGTACAAAATACCTTTTGTACGGAGACCTCCTCTAGTAACAGTTCCTTTAGACCTCTCTCCCAGGTATCGAGAGGAGTCAAGGAGACAAGCATTACATCAGCAGGTGTCTCAGTTGCTAGAGAAGGAAGCGGTGGTGAAAGTCTCGGACCTTCAATCACCGGGATTTTACAACCGTCTCTTCCTAGTCCCAAAGCATACAGGAGGTTGGAGGCCAGTGCTGGATGTCAGTGCGCTCAACGTTTTTGTTGTAAAACAAAATTTACGATGGAGACCACGAAGTCCGTCCTAGCAGCGGTCAGAGAGGGAGACTGGATGGTCTCTC
Organism: Palaemon carinicauda; assembly: GCF_036898095.1. Lineage (NCBI taxonomy): Eukaryota > Metazoa > Arthropoda > Malacostraca > Decapoda > Palaemonidae > Palaemon > Palaemon carinicauda. Next base: position 167,527,789 of record NC_090732.1, on the reverse strand, counting down.
TCGACCTGCAGGATGCGTACTTCCACATTCCTATACACCCGGATTCTCAACCATATCTAAGGTTTGTATACAGGAATGTGGTGTACCAGTTCCGAGCACTGTGCTTCGGCCTCAGCCCTGCTCCTCTTGTTTTTACGAGGCTCATGAGGAATGTGGCAAAATTTCTTCATTTATCGGGAATTCGAGCTTCCCTGTACCTGGACGACTGGCTACTCAGAGCGTCGTCCCGTCATCGCTGTCTGCAGGACCTTCAATGGACGTTGGATCTTGCAAAGGAGTTGGGACTGTTAGTGAACTTAGAAAAGTCTCAACTGAATCCCTCCCAGACGATTCTCTATTTGGGGATGGAGATTCGCAGTCTAGCTTTTCGGGCTTTTCCGTTTGCCACCAGGATAGATCAAGCCTTGCTCAAAGTCCGCCTCATGCTGAGAAAAGACCGTTGCTCAGTGAGAAGTTGGATGAGCCTCCTAGGGACTCTGTCATCCCTGGAACAATTTATCTCGCTAGGAAGACTTCACCTTCGCCCTCTCCAGTTCCATCTAGACTCCCATTGGGACAAGGGCAAGACTTTGGAAGCTGTTTCAATCCCGATCTCCGAGCCAGTAAAGACGTGCCTGAACTGGTGGGACAGCAACATAAGTCTTCGAGAGGGTCTGTCCCTGGCGGTCAAGAACCCAAACCACGTGTTATTCTCAGACGCGTCGGATTTGGGTTGGGGAGCGACTCTGGACGGTCTGGAATGTTCGGGTCTTTGGACGTCGGATCAGAGGAGCCTGCACATCAACTGCAAGGAGCTGTTGGCTGTTCACTTGGCCTTGACGAGTTTCGAGAGTCTTCTACAAAACAAAGTGGTGGAAGTGAATTCGGACAACACCACAGCCTTGGCGTACATCTCCAAGCAAGGAGGCACTCACTCCAACACACTGTTCGTCATCGCAAGGGACCTCCTCATCTGGTCAAAAGATCGAGGCATCTCACTGTTGACAAGGTTCATCCAGGGGGAATTGAACGTCTTGGCGGACTGTCTCAGTCGGAGAGGTCAGGTGATCCCCACAGAATGGACCCTCCACAAGGACGTGTGCAAGAGTCTTTGGATGACTTGGGGTCAGCCCACCATAGACCTCTTTGCGACCTCTTTGACCAAAAGGCTCCCGACCTATTGCTCTCCAATCCCAGAACCAGAGGCGGCCCACATAGATGCCTTTCTGCTGGACTGGTCTCACCTGGACGCGTACGCATTCCCGCCGTTCAAGATCATCAACAGGGTTCTGCAGAAGTTCGCCTCTCACGAAGGGACAAGGTTGACGTTGGTTGCTCCCCTCTGGCCCGCGAGAGAGTGGTTCACAGAGGTACTTCAATGGCTGGTAGACGTTCCAAGGAGTCTGCCTTTAAGGATGGATCTCTTACGGCAGCCCCTCGTAAGGAGTCTTCATCAAAGCCTCCCCGCGCTTCGTCTGACTGCCTTCAGACTATCGAAAGACTCTCAAGAGCTCGAGGATTTTCGAAGGAGGCAGTCAGAGCGATCGCGAGGGCTAGGAGAACATCTACCCTCAAGGTCTACCAGTCGAAGTGGGAGGTCTTTAGAGATTGGTGCAAGTCATCATCCATTTCCTCTTCCAGTACCTCTGTAGCCCAAATTGCAGACTTTCTCCCTCTCTGCTCCCACTATTAAGGGCTACAGGAGCATGTTGGCTTCTGTGTTCAGACATAGAGGCTTGGATCTGTCCAATAATAAAGATCTCCAAGATCTCCTTAAGTCCTTCGAGACCTCTAAGGAGCGTCGTATGTCAACGCCTGCTTGGAACTTAGACGTGGTCCTAAGGTTCCTAATGTCCGACAGGTTTGAGCCATTGTATTCAGCCTCCCTGAAGGATCTCACCCTCAAGACGCTTTTTTTGGTGTGCTTGGCTTCGGCTAAAAGGGTCAGTGAGATCCATGCCTTTAGTAAAAACATCGGCTTCTCTACAGATAAAGCCACATGTTCGCTTCAGCTTGGTTTTTTGGCCAAAAATGAACTGCCTTCTCGTCCTTGGCCTAAATCTTTTGATATACCTTGCCTATCAGAGATCGTAGGCAACAAGGTTGAAAGAGTACTGTGCCCAGTTAGAGCTCTTAAGTTTTATTTAGCTCGTACCAGATCTTTACGAGGTGGGTCTGAGGCCTTATGGTGCTCCGTTAAGAAGCCCTCATTGCCTATGTCTAAAAATGCTTTATCGTATTTTATTAGATTTTTAATCCGAGAGGCACATTCTCACTTAAGTGAAAAAGATCGTTGTTTACTTAAGGTCAAGACGCACGAAATAAGAGCGATAGCAACTTCCGTGGCTTTTAAGCAAAACAGATCTCTGCGAAGTATTATGGACGCGACCTTTTGGAGGAGCAAGTCAGTGTTCGCTTCATTTTACTTAAAAGACGTCCAGACTCTTTATGAGGACTCCTACACACTGGGTCCATTCGTTGCAGCGAGTGCAGTAGTGGGTGAGGGTTCTACCACTACATTCCCTTAATCCCAATATCCTTTTAATCTTCTCTTGAAATGTTTTTAATCTTGTCTTGGGTTGTACGGAAGACTGGGAAGTCTTTCGCATCCTTTTTGATTTGGCGGGTGGTCAAATGTCGTTTCTTGAGAGCGCCCAGATTAAAGGTTTTGATGAGGTCCTGTTGTATGGGTGGTCGCCCTGGATATAACAGCTCCTGGGAGTCTTTCAGCATCCTGAGAGGATGGCTGGGCTTCGTGAGGAAAGCAGACTAATAAGGCAGAGTAATCGTCAGAGTCAGCTTCCTTACCAGGTACCTATATTTAAGTGGGTTTTGTTATGATATAATTGTCAAAAACTCATGAGCATATACACCTTTATTGTATTAATACTGGTCTCTACCCACCACCATGGGTGTGAATCAGCTATTATATATTCACCGGCTAAGTTTAATATTTAAAAATGATATTTTGATTATAAAATAAATTTTTGAATATACTTACCCGGTGAATATATAAATTAAAGGCCCTCCCTTCCTCCCCGATAGAGACCCAGCGGACTGAGAAGAACTGGAGACCTTGACAAGTATATGCGGTATCTGGCCGATAGTCGGCGCTGGTGGTCACACCCGCAACCTTCATGGCGATCGCTCGCGAGTTTTTGGTATCTGTCGAGCCGTCCGAGACGTCAGCTATTATATATTCACTGGGTAAGTATATTCAAAAATTTATTTTATAATCAAAATATCATTTTTTCCATTCTTTCAAGCAGTGATATTCCTATAATCCTTAAACATACACAGACAACTCACCGCACCTGCAACACCTCTTCATCAGCATGGGGAGAGTCAAGAAGTTGACTATGATCTCCCCTTGACCAAGGGAATTTATTGTCCGTACATTCACCACCCTCACCTCCTGCCCCTAGGAGAACTTCGATTAGAACTCGTGCCAGAGGAGTAAGCACAACCCAGGCATTCTTTAAGAATTTCTGTGGTGCAAATACTCCATGCAGGCGTCTGGAAATGACACCACATTTACTGCCCGTTGCCTGCGGGAATTGACCCACAGATCCCTAGACACCTTTGGGCAAGGACCTGTAGTAGTTACACTGCTGGTGGTATAGTTGCCTCTGTTCCTCTCACAGGACCATGAACAATGGATTGAGGATGGAGGTTTTATGTTAGACTGGGACGAAGGGGAAGATTGACTGGCCCTTTCTTCTTTCCTTTCATCTCCCCTCTATTGGGGCACAGCATTTGAAACCCTGTCAGCGGGAATCGATTCACTTGCAGGTAAACCCCACTTAGCCTGTAGACGTTCTATTATATAAGATGGAAATGTCGTTCCACACTCCTTACAGTGGGGGAGTGTGTTGTAACCAGGCAAACCAATAGATAGATAGATTGTATGCCTCATTGTTACAACACAGAGAAGTGTTGTAACCAGGTAAACCAATAGATAGATATATTGTATGCCTCATTGTTACTACTATACACAGGGAAGTGTTATAACCAGCAAAACCATTGATGTATAGATGCCTCAAGGTTAACACATAGAGATTTTCTGCCCTGCGCTCTGTACATGCCATGGACCCACTGGTATTATCAAACCATCTGTGCCTTTTTTCTTACAAACCTTAACTCTGCACCACTTACAAGGGTCCGAGTTTTGGTAACCTGGGATATATACCCAGCAAGTTGGAATAGGAACTTCCTCCCACCTAAGGATGGGTCTCCTATATAAAAGGTTTGTATTTGTGCCGGAACAATTGACAAATTTTTAGATCATTTATATGTTCCCAAACTACCTGTATACAAACCTGATTCCTTTACTCATACTTTCCTGCCATCACCTACCCCTTAGAAAGTCCTGGCTTCAATTGGAATTGAGTGCTCAGTGAGCAAGTACCTGCTCCTGGCCACCTGTTTACACCTTGTAATAAAAGTCTAATTGCCATGTAATCCAGTTTTATTGATAATCTATCCTATGTTATTGACTCAGGTTTGTATATTTAAGAAAAATACAAATTATCTCCAAATTTGTCATGTTCATGATATTAGAAGCTCTACTACTTCTCTTAATTTCTTCAAAAAATCCTTCTTTGGAAAGTATTAGAGGAAGTGCAGTCCTAGACTGAATTTTCCAAACATTATTTTAAAGAAGGCCAGTTTGCTTATAAACATTTCTTGGCATTGGCTTTGGTGGCTGATATAGTTAAATAAAAGGTTTTTCTTTTTATTTAATATTTTTGAAAGTGATGATTCAAGTTAAATATTTTGCTCTACGGAGTATTCCAGAATGATGGGTGATAAAATACTATTTGTTTCTATAAAGTTAAGATTTACATTTTAGAGGAATTTTCAAGTTCTGAATTCATTCATTTTTTTAGTTTTAGCTCCTCAGGAGTGTTTAGTACAGCTTCTTGAGAGTGCTTAGTTTTCTTAGCTTCCATCTGGATGCACAATTACTTTTCTTAGTTTATGGTGATTACTATTAAACTAGTTTTAGGTAAAGGTGTCTAGCAATTGGAAGTACAGTACATAAGTAGGTTGGGAGTTTAGATTGCCTGAATCTTTCCTTAACTATCCCTCCTCCATCTCAATGTGGGAGTTGAATGCCATTATAGGTTCATAGAGATGAATAAAATTTTAGAAATTACTTATTTCTATACTGAACTTACCTTGGCATTTAAATACATGCTCCCCACTTCACAAGTGACTCATGAGATGTGGAGGTTTTTGAACTAGTTTTTCTTCAAGACTGAAAGACAAAGGGATATGGTCCACCCATGCAGTAGGATTGCCATACTCCGTCATATACAGTAATCTCAATACTTCAATAAATAAGCAGGGCAATTACAAGGAAAGAAAATGTGAAAATTTTGGTTTATGGGTAGTCTTGTACATTTAGCTAACTTCGAGAGAGAAGTCTTTTAAGTATTGTAAAGAAATAAGTAATTTAAAAAAAAAAACGTAGTTTGAGAGCAGTTTAAAAGCACTTAAATAAACTTAAATATGTAAGTACAGTACAGTAAAGAGTTTGGAGGGATGAAGAAAGAGCAAATCAAAGCAGAATTCTAGAAAAATAATGAAACTATATGAAAGTTGTAATTGATATTAACTTATACAAAATTGATGAATAAAAGTTATAAGGAAAGGAGTGAAACTTACAAAGGTGGCATGAATACACGTAGACCTAGGTTCATAACTAGTTTATGGTTTAAGATCAGTAGCCACCATCACTGCACACTTTTAACATCTTTGTTTTTTTAACTCAGAAGTGATACTATTAGTAATTTTTTCTCATCGTTTATTTATTTCATTATTTCCCTTTCTCACTAAGCTATTTTTCCTTATTGGAGCCCTTGGGCTTATAGCATTTTGCTTTTCGAACTAGGGTTGTAGCTTAGCTAATAGTAACAATAATAATAATAATATAAGTCTTGGATGCATACAGTAAAAATTACAGTATTCCAATTCATGTTATTCATTTTAATATTAACCCATTCTCTCTTTCTTTCAGCGGCTTTTATCAAGTGATGAAGAAAGTGTAGATGAATATAAACTGCTCAAGTCCTTAAGTACCAAGGAAAAAAGGAGACTTATGAAGAAACTGGAAAAGTTGGGCAAAAAGAAAAAATCTAAAAAAGTAAAGCACAGTAAGAGTTCCTCCAGTGATGACTCCTCATCTAGTTCTGAAGATGAAAAAAGAAAGAAAAAGAGGAAGAAAAAGAAGAAAGACAGCAAGAAGAAGTCACGCCGAAGGAGTCGATCTAGTTCTGAATCAGACTCAGAAGATGAGAAAGAAAAGAAGAAGAAGAAACAGAAGGAAAAGAAACCTGATCCTCAGGCATTATTGAAAGAAATCACCAAGGGGCTA